>NC_085038.1:332593-530065 GCF_963692335.1 Osmerus eperlanus
GAGGAGGATGTGGGAGTCGTGGGACCAGAAGGTCGTGTTCCTGCCCACCTGTCGGCGTAGCGCAGCGTGGAGAGAGACTCCTCGTAGCAGATATCAGCTGGGCTCAGCGTGGCAATCTGAGGACACACATCCAGTCAGACCAGCAGATCACTACATCTCCACCCAGACCAGTACATCGCTACACCTCCACCCAGACCAGTACATCGCTACACCTCCACCCAGACCAGTACATCGCTACACCTCCACCCAGACCAGTACATCGCTACACCTCCACCCAGACCAGTACATCGCTACACCTCCACCCAGACCAGCACATCGCTACACCTCCACCCAGACCAGTACATCGCTACACCTCCACCCAGACCAGCACATCGCTACACCTCCACCCAGACCAGTACATCACTACACCTCCACCCAGACCAGTACATCGCTACACCTCCACCCAGACCAGTACATCACTACACCTCCACCCAGACCAACACATCGCTACACCTCCACCCAGACCAGCACATCACTACACCTCCACCCAGACCATCTGGTCATGTTAAGTGAATGTAACCTTCAAGAAAAGTGTAGTTATGTGGTAGTTAATGTAACCTTCATGTAAAGTGCTGTCAAATATTCCATAAGATCACGCCCCCACACCAAAGTGACAACATAAGGAGTGTGTGAGCGTGACAACATGAGGTGTGTGAGCGTGACAACATGAGGAGTGTGTGAGCGTGACAACATGAGGAGTGTGTGAGCGTGACAACATGAGGAGTGTGTGAGCGTGACAACATGAGGAGTGTGTGAGCGTGACAACATGAGGAGTGTGTGAGCGTGACAACATGAGGAGTGTGTGAGCGTGACAACATGAGGAGTGTGTGAGCGTGACAACATGAGGAGTGTGTGAGTGTGACAACATGAGGAGTGTGTGAGTGTGACAACATGAGGTGTGTGAGCGTGACAACATGAGGTGTGTGAGCGTGACAACATGAGGAGTGTGTGAGCGTGACAACATGAGGAGTGTGTGAGCGTGACAACATGAGGAGTGTGTGAGTGTGACAACATGAGGTGTGTGAGCGTGACAACATGAGGTGTGTGAGCGTGACAACATGAGGAGTGTGACAACATGAGTGTGTGAGCGTGACAACATGAGGAGTGTGTGAGCGTGACAACATGAGGAGTGTGACAACATGAGGAGTGTGTGAGCATGACAACATGAGGAGTGTGTGAGCGTGACAACATGAGGAGTGTGTGAACGTGACAACATGAGGAGTGTGTGAGCGTGACAACATGAGGAGTGTGACAACATGAGTGTGTGAGCGTGACAACATGAGGAGTGTGTGAGCGTGACAACATGAGGAGTGTGACAACATGAGGAGTGTGTGAGCGTGACAACATGAGGAGTGAGTGTGTTGAGCGTGACAACATGAGGAGTGTGTGAGCGGTGACAACATGAGGAGTGTGTGAGCGTGACAACATGAGGAGTGTGTGAGCGTGACAACATGAGGAGTGTGTGAGTGTGACAACATGAGGTGTGTGAGCGTGACAACATGAGGTGTGTGAGCGTGACAACATGAGGAGTGTGTGAGCGTGACAACATGAGGAGTGTGTGAGCGTGACAACATGAGGAGTGTGTGAGTGTGACAACATGAGGTGTGTGAGCGTGACAACATTAGTGTGTGAGCGGACACATGAGGAGTGTGACAACATGAGTGTGTGAGCGTGACAACATGAGGAGTGTGTGAGCGTGACAACATGAGGAGTGTGACAACATGAGGAGAGTGTGAGCGTGACAACATGAGGAGAGTGTGAACGTGACAACATGAGGAGTGTGTGAACGTGACAACATGAGGTGTGTGAGCGTGACAACATGAGGAGTGTGTGAGCGTGACAACATGAGGAGTGTGTGAGTGTGACAACATGAGGAGTGTGTGAGCGTGACAACATGAGGAGTGTGTGAGCGTGACAACTGAGGAGTGTGTGAGCGTGACAACATGAGGAGTGTGTGAGCGTGACAACATGAGGAGTGTGTGAGCGTGACAACATGAGGAGTGTGTGAGCGTGACAACATGAGGAGTGTGGAGCGTGACAACATGAGGAGTGTGTGAGTGTGACAACATGAGGAGTGTGTGAGTGTGACAACATGAGGAGTGTGTGAGCCGTGACAACATGAGGAGTGTGACAACAGACGTGCCATGAAGGTGCGGCTGTTTCCCCCCAGGGCAGCCTGCAGCAGCTTGGTGAGGACAGAGTCTCTGTAGGGGACATGGACCCCCCTCCTGCCCAGCGCCACGTCTGCCAGGGCACTGGGGGGAGGGGGGGAGAGATTTGGAGAGGAGAGAGGGATGAGAGAGAAAGGCATAATAAGGTCATCAGGAGGGGTCACAGATCAGGAGTATTCTAACCACCTCACCTCATCCATCACACATCCCTGACCGACCCCTGACCCTGGCTGACCCCTGACCTGATGACGTTGCCCAGGGTGGTGAGGCTGAGGTTGATGGCGGTGCCCTCCTTGAGGCGGTCTGCCTCGGAACCAGAGCCTCTCTGCCTCTCACTGCCAGCCAGGTCCACCAGGCTGATGAAGGACTGCTTGGTGATGCTCTCCCTAGAGAAGATCTATGGGGGAGATGAATAGATGGATAGATGTGACTGGGGTCAGGGGTCATCTGTTTGTGTGTGGCTGGGGTCAGGGGTCACCTGTTTGAGCTGGAGGGTGATAAGCATGTGTGTGGCTGGGGTCAGGGGTCACCTGTTTGTGTGTGGCTGGGGTCAGGGGTCACCTGTTTGAGCTGGAGGGTGATAAGCATGTGAGAGCGGCTGCTGTTGGCGTTGGTGTGTGTGGTGGCCGTGGTGCGCGCACGTGTTCCCTGCTCCATCAGCTGCTCCACCTGGGACGACAACACACACACACACACAGACAGTTACCACATCAAAACCCACATATCACACACACACACACACCCCTTCGGTGTACCTGTACTGCGCTGTCGCAGGGAACCCTGCGGAGCCCCTCCACATAGAATCCCCGGTGCTGCTCCTCCCTCACCCTCAGGCCCCCTGGGGCCCGGGCACCCCGGCACAGCAGGTCCACCACCTGGGGGGGGGGGAGAAGGGGTCGGATGTGGAAAGTCAGGGGTTGAGGGTCAGGGGGGGTGGAGGACAGAGGGGGAGGGGGTGAACGTTCCAGCTACAGAGCAGTGAGGGTGAGACAAGGAGGTATGCTACAGCGCTGTGAGGGTGAGACATGGAGGTATGCTACAGAGCTGTGAGGGTGAGACAAGGAGGTATGCTACAGAGCTGTGAGGGTGAGACAAGGAGGTATGCTACAGCGCTGTGAGGGTGAGATATGGAGGTATGTTAGAGAGCTGTGAGGGTGAGACAAGGAGGTATGCTACAGAGCTGTGAGGGTGAGACATGGAGGTATGTTAGAGAGCTGTGAGGGTGAGACATGGAGGTATGTTAGAGAGCTGTGAGGGTGAGACATGGAGGTATGTTAGAGAGCTGTGAGGGTGAGACATGGAGGTATGCTACAGAGCTGTGAGGGTGAGATATGGAGGTATGCTACAGAGCTGTGAGGGTGAGACATGGAGGTATGTTACAGAGCTGTGAGGGTGAGACATGGAGGTATGTTAGAGAGCTGTGAGGGTGAGACATGGAGGTATGCTAGAGAGCTGTGAGGGTGAGACATGGAGGTATGCTAGAGAGCTGTGAGGGTGAGACATGAAGGTATGTTAGAGAGCTGTGAGGGTGAGACATGGAGGTATGTTAGAGAGCTGTGAGGGTGAGACATGGAGGTATGCTACAGAGCTGTGAGGGTGAGACATGGAGGTATGCTAGAGAGCTGTGAGGGTGAGACAAGGAGGTATGCTACAGAGCTGTGAGGGTGAGACAAGGAGGTATGCTACAGCGCTGTGAGGGTGAGATATGGAGGTATGTTAGAGAGCTGTGAGGGTGAGACAAGGAGGTATGCTACAGAGCTGTGAGGGTGAGACATGGAGGTATGCTACAGAGCTGTGAGGGTGAGACATGGAGGTATGTTAGAGAGCTGTGAGGGTGAGACATGGAGGTATGCTAGAGAGCTGTCAGGGTGAGACATGGAGGTATGCTAGAGAGCTGTGAGGGTGAGACATGGAGGTATGCTAGAGAGCTGTGAGGGTGAGACATGGAGGTATGTTAGAGAGCTGTGAGGGTGAGACATGGAGGTATGTTAGAGAGCTGTGAGGGTGAGACATGGAGGTATGTTAGAGAGCTGTGAGGGTGAGACATGGAGGTATGCTAGAGAGCTGTGAGGGTGAGACATGGAGGTATGCTAGAGAGCTGTGAGGGTGAGACATGGAGGTATGCTAGAGAGCTGTGAGGGTGAGACATGGAGGTATGCTAGAGAGCTGTGAGGGTGAGACATGGAGGTATGTTAGAGAGCTGTGAGGGTGAGACATGGAGGTATGCTAGAGAGCTGTGAGGGTGAGACATGGAGGTATGTTAGAGAGCTGTGAGGGTGAGACATGGAGGTATGCTAGAGAGCTGTGAGGGTGAGACATGGAGGTATGCTAGAGAGCTGTGAGGGTGAGACATGGAGGTATGTTAGAGAGCGGGCTGCAGGAAGGAAGGCCAGCAGGAAAGGCTCACCTGCTCGTTGTAGATCTCCAACATGCTGAAAAACACCTACAGGACCAAACACATCATTAATAAAGAGAAACACACACACACACCACCCTTCTGCACACACACACACCACCCTTCTGCACACACACACACACCACCCTTCTGCACACACACACACACACACCACCCTTCTGCACACACACACACACACACCACCCTTCTGCACACACACACACACACCACCCTTCTGCACACACACACACCACCCTTCTGCACACACACACACCACCCTTCTGCACACACACACACACACCTGGCTCTGCATGCTGTCCTGGTGTTGAGTGAGGGAGTGGAACAGCCTGTGGCAGAGTGTGGGGACCAGGCCAGGGTTGGGTCCGTGGCCCAGCATGGTGGAGCTCTTCCCAGAGCCCGTCTGGCCGTAGGCCAGCAGCGTGGCGTTGTAGCCCTGCAGGGCGCTCTGAAGCACCCCCTCCCCCAGGTCCTGGAACACACACGCCTGGGCAGGAGGGAGAGGTGGGGTCACTCTACTCTGTTTTAAAATGATCTTTTCTCCTCTCCTGTCACTGGCTGAGAGAAAAAGGTTTTGAAAAAAAAGTTAGGAAAGGTTGACAAAATATTCACCCAAAAAACAGGTTTGAAAAAAAAGTTTAATAAGGTTACAATTTTGACGGAGGGAGTTAGTGATGTCGACATGGTCACCTGGTCAGCGCCCCCCCCTCACCTGGTCAGCATAGCGCCCCCCCCCCTCACCTGGTCAGCATAGCGCCCCCCCCCCTCACCTGGTCAGCATAGCGCCCCCCCCCTCACCTGGTCAGCATAGCGGCCCCCCCCCCTCACCTGGTCAGCATAGCGCCCCCCCCCTCACCTGGTCAGCATAGCGGCCCCCAGGTTCCTGGGCCAGGTAGCGGCCCCCCTCCCTAGAGAAGCCGCTGTGTGACCAGTAGACGTGGTCGAAGCTGAAGCAGCGGCTGGGGCCCCCGCGGGGGTCCTGGAGGGTCACACTGCTGGATGCCATGGAGACCACACACACGCTTCCCGCGTCACGTTCCCGCTGAGTGGGGGAGGGGGTGGGGGGTAGGTAGGAAGTGATGGAAGAGGGTAAGGTAGGGAGGGTGATGTAAAGGGGGAGGTAGGGGTAACCATAAAGCATAGGCGGAAATCCAGGGGGGGACTCGACCCCCCCATCCTGGGAAATATATGATTTTTCCCCCTCAATAAATCACTGTAAACATAAGGAAATTTAAATAATATTAATAATATACATTTAACATATTACAATGTAGGCTATGTGTTACAGCAAGCATTTTGGTGCCCCCCTCAGGAATTGCTCGAGAAAATGTCTAATCATTAATTGTAGGATAGCAGATTTTCTTCAAGTCTTTCTTCCTGTGTTACCGATGTGTCCTTTTAAGGATGGTGTGAAAGCAGAACTCTGCTGAGGAGAGAAGTTAAAGAGACGTCCTCCTTTAAACAGCAGAACATCCCACTGCACAATGAAGGGAGTTTTACAGAACAGTGCAACGATAGTGTCATCTCAAACACAATATTATAAAATTCCTGCTATTCCGATAAGACTCCCATGTTGCTGTGATCCTGTAAACATCCTCTGGAAAGCCTGAACTAACCACTTACAACGTACTTAAACGGGGCTTTATTAACGTAAAGCACAGCGGTACTATGGGGCTTTATTAACGTAAAGCACAGCGGTACTATGGGGCTTTATTAACGTAAAGCACAGCGGTACTATGGGGCTTTATTAACGTAAAGCACAGCGGTACTATGGGGCTTTATTAACATAAAGCACAGCGGTACTGACCTTGTTGAAGGGACGGACTCGGACCGCTACTTTAACACAGTCCTTACCGGCCATCTCTGCTAGCGACGCCTTCATGTCCCGGACCTCCCGTTCTGACTGGACCAGCCGACCACACACAACTCAGACAACAAGATAACTGATAGACAAGTTGAGACCTGGGGCCAGTTGCATAAAAATAGACCGTCTTAGACTTAGTTATAATTAAGTCCGACTTGCCATCGACACTTCAATGTATCTGTTGCATAAAGCTTCACTATGAGTGACTAACGTAAGACTGACATATAGCCATATAGACTTCTATAACTTACAGGCCAGGAGGGGGGGGGGGGGGGGGTAGGAACCTGACACTACAGTCTGATGGTTACTTTCTCTGCAGCATCAATTATGTACACAAACACTGCCTTAGTGATCCCTTCCACTCCCAGTGTACAGTACAACACAACCTACCCCTTACACTGCTTCACCTCAGGAAACTCATCTCCCTCCCAGAGGTAGAAAAAAGACACAACTCTTAATGATACAAATCAGCTTTAACTGTCAAAGATAAATCAACAAACACAATGGAGACCAGCCTAGAAGTGAGAGGGGAAGCAACTGATGGGAGTAGAACAAGCCAATCAGCACAGCATCCCTGAACAGACACCACACACCTGTTTTCTGCTGAGGAAACACTAGCCGGTGTGCTGGAAGTTTCTTTGAGAAACCTCAAGCTCCATGGCTACAAACATTCAAGAGTTCAAGACATACTGGATTAGTCCTTAGCGCTCATCTTGTGTATCAGGTAATAGATTTGGTGTTTTGTGGTTTAACGTCCACACCAGAATGCTGCCTGTGACCTCTTCTGAACACAGGAGAAGCAGCCTGGTGTGCTGGCTGATGCTACGAGTACAAAGACTTCTTCCAAAAACATCACAAAATACTTTACATTAAAAATAATTCCAACATTGGCATCTTGATTGTTACTTTAATCTTATCAAAACATTAAAAGCCAAGCAAAATATCAATTCAATTTTATTCTAATTATTTGTAGCAAAAACTTAAAACATGTACATTCTACAAAAGGTTTCATACTCTAAAACAGCGTTGGTCATAGCTTCCTCCTGCGTGTGACTGGCTTGGGCAGGATGGAGTCCAGGATGCGTTTGTAGCGGAGGTTCATACGGAGGGGCGGGGCCTCCTCTGCTGTCCGCGGGGCTTTTGGGAGGGGCGGGGCGGGGCTGGGCAGGGGGGACATGACATCAGCTACAGCTGGAGGAGGAGAAGCTGCTCTGCTCCTGGAGGAGAGAGAGGGGAAAGGAGGAGGAGGGAGAAGAGGGCAGGAGAGATACCTGTTAGCCAACACCATCCACCATTGACAAACACCATCCGCCCCAAAACACAACTATTAACAAACACCATCCCCCCCAGGTCGTACTTGGTGAGTCTCTTCCTGCTGCCCCTGGGAACAGACTTGCTGTCAGCCTCGCCTCCTGCCTCGCCTCCTGCCTCGCTCTGATCCTGAGGAGACCAAAACACCACTTACAGCTGTTCCATTGATATACTCATATCAGGGTGTAGTGGGGTCAGGGTATGGTTAGAGGTCAGAGTAAGGGTTAGAGGTCAGGGTGTGGTGCGACTCAGCAGAACTCACCCGAGTGGCTCGTCTGGTACGTGAGGAGGGAGGAGCCTGAGAGGGGAGAGGAGCCTCAGCCGTCCTTGGAGGCACTGCTCTCCTTCCTGTCACACGAGGGGATTACAGGAAGGAGAGTTTACATTTAGCAGACGCTCTTATCCAGAGCGACTTACAGTAAGTACAGGGACATTCCCCCCCGAGGCAAGTAGGGTGAAGTGCCTTGCCCAAGGACACAACGTCATTTGGCACAGCCGGGAATCGGTAACCTTCAGATTACTAGCCCGACACCCTAACCGCTCAGCCACCTGACTCCAGTTTAACATAGTGCCTGTTGTAACTGTTCTTCGTGTATGTGTGTTGGGTGTGTGTGTCCCTACCTCTGGTAGTCCTCCGAGGGGGGGGGTCACTAGCTGGGCTCCCCTGGTCTGACCCGGGGGCTGTGGGGGACCCCGCCCTGGTTTTCCTGGTGCTGCGTGGAGCAGGGAGAACAGACTCCTCCCCCTCCTGCTCCCCTCTTCCCCTGGTTTTCCTGGTGCTGCGGGTCGTCCTGGGGGAGGTCTTGTGAGGGGCGCGGCGTTTAGCCGGGGTGGGGGTGCAGCTGTCGGCCTCCACCCCTGGAGGGGCAGGGGGGAGGGTCGAAGCTGGGGGGCGGGGCGTAGCAGGGGGGCGGCCCCTCCTGCGTGTGCTGGGGGGGGCAAGGGGGGTGTTTCTGCTCGTCACGGAGGCCCTGGTCTTGCGTGGAGGCGTGGAGGGAGCCTGGGTGGTTTCATCTGGGAGGGACTTCACCCCAGCCTCCACCTCGGCGCTCTCCATCTCTCTGTGCTCCTGAGGCTCTCCACCAACGGCTGTCTGGACCAGTTCTGGGTCCTGCTTGACCTCCGCAGGTTCAGGGCTGGGACCGAGGCTGAGGTCAGGGCTGGGACCGAGGCTGGGGTCAGGGCTGGGACCGAGGCTGGGGTCAGGGCTGGGACCGAGGCGGGGGTCAGGGCTGGGACCGAGGCGGGGGTCAGGGCTGGGGTCAGGGCTGGGACCGAGGCTGAGGTTGGGGCTGGTCTCTGCTGGGCCGGAGGACAGGAGGTCTGACTGGAGCTCAGCTTCAGTGAAGTTCATCTCTCCACATGAGGTCATTTCCTCCTGAAAGGGCTTCTCCTCCTCCGGAGCTGCAGGAGCAGGAGGGGGGGGTTCTGTATGCTCACACAGGCCAGAGACAGCCTCAGAAGCTGGCCTGGTCTGTGAGGCCTCTGTTGCCTCAGAGTACACGTTGGCCTCTGCTGCCTCAGAGTACACGTTGGCCTCTGCTGCCTCAGAGTACACGTTGGCCTCTGCTGCCTCAGAGTACACGTTGGCCTCTGCTGCCTCAGAGTACACGTTGGCCTCTGCTGCCTCAGAGTACACGTTGGCCTCTGCTGCCTCAGAGTACACGTTGGGGTTTGTTTCTGTCGCAGCCTCAGTCCGTCCCACACCCACATTCACAACTGCATCCACGGTAACCACAGCCTCGATTCCATCTGCCTCCATTGCAGCAGTGGCTGCCTCCTCTCCCACTCCCTCTCTCACTGCCTCTCTCTCCACCTCTGCCTCACCCACTCCCTCTGCTTCTCCCTCTATCCCTGCCTCTCTCTCCACCTCTGCCTCACCCACTCCCTCTGCTTCTCCCTCTATCCCTGCCTCTCTCTCCACCTCTGCCTCACCCACTCCCTCTGCTTCTCCCTCTTTATCTACCTCTCCCTCTCTCACTGCCTCTCTCTCCACCTCTGCCTCACCCACTCCCTCTGCTTCTCCCTCTTTATCTACCTCTCCCTCTATCCCTGCCTTTCCCACTGCCTCCGTCTCCATCTCTGCCTCACCCACTCCCTCTTCATCTGCCTCTCTCACTGCCTCAGTCTCCACCTCTGCCTCACCCACTCCCTCTCCATCTACCTCTCCTTCTATCCCTGCCTCTCTCACTGCCTCCGTCTCCACCACTGCCTCTGCTTCTTCACAGACATCTTCCATCCTCTCCAGGGTGACCATGTCTGTCTCTTGACCCTCCAGGGGCTTCTCGATCTCCTCCGTGCCAAGGAATAGGACTTCAGGCTGGGCCACAGCCTCTGCCGCGTGGCTGGGCTCCACACCGGTCTCCAGGGGTAGCGTGTCTGCATCCGGGTCCACATCCTCATCCTCATCCTCAAGCATCAGGGAGAAGCCCTGAGCTCCGGAGGTGGGGGCCTCTGGCTCGACCCCATGCACCAGGGTGGTGAGCACTGTCTGGGCCTGGTGGATCAGGGCCTGCCCCGGATCCTCCACCAGCTCCAGGGGCACCAGGAGGGTGGAGGAGGACTTCAGCTGGGTGTAGCAGGACCCTCTCTCCTCCTCAGCTCCTCCTGTGCCCAGCCTAACGATGAACACCTCCTCCTCCTGTTGCTGGGAGGTACACAGAGACACATCAACTACTGAGCCTGCACCAAGTCTTCATAACATAACAGGCTGGCTATTACGAGCAGCTAACTAGAGCTAACTAGCATCTACTAGCAGCTAAACGCAGCTAAGTAGAAGCTAACTAGCATCGAGTAATAGCCATCCTGCGGTTAACTGAGCAAATCGAGAATGACCACACCACAAAAATGTCCTTACTTTTAGGCCTGCCTCGGATGTGACCAATGAGAGCACAGCGGCGTCCTGCTCTGATAGGTCAGGAGGGTAACGAGGGGCAGGTCGTTCCCTGAAGAGCCTGGAGTTTGGACCCCAGTTTCCTGCCACCTCCTCAATGATCTCCACCTCGCTGCCAGAATCATCCTCCTCCTCCTCTTCCTCTTCTTCCGGAGCGTCCGACCCCTCCTCCGCTTCCTCCTCCTCCTCCTCAGAGGAAGGGCTGGAGAGGTCCTCACTGTCGTTCAGACTGACCACAGCTGCAGAGACACCAGTGCAGGTTGTTAGCGCTCCAGAAGGACCTTAAAACCAAACCCCTAAAACCCAACCCTAACTCAACCCCAGACTCCCCAGACTCACACTGGGAGTCTGTCCCGGTGTGGCCCGAGGAGACGGATGTCTGGGTGGTCAGGGCCCGGGGAGACTCGGGCACCGGTTCCTCTCCCTCACCGGACGCAGGGTCACTGAGGAGTGGGAGAGAAGGTAAGAAAGGTGTTTGGGTTCTGTTCTGTTCACAGGAACATTCATGACCATCAGGGAGTGTGTGAGAATACCTGTTGATGGAGGTCCAGCTGTCCTCGTGTATGCCAGAGCGGGTGAGAGACAAGTCATCACCAAACAGATGACGCTCCACAAAGTCTGAAAGACCTGGGGGAGAGAGAGAGATCATCCACCATCACCTGTCATCATGTTCATGTATTTTGCTTGTTGATTATTCATCTAATGTGGCCAGGCTGCACACTGAGAAACACTGCGCTAGGCTCCTCCCACCTCCTTGGGTCCCTAGGGCAGAGTAGCAGGACTGTGTACGTAGAAACCCACTGGCTTTCACTGGATCTTAGAATGTAATCCCACAAGCCAGGTGGAACCCTCACCTGAGGTCTCCATCAGATCCTCTGGAGGAGACGTCTGCTCCTGCTGCATGTCCTCCTCCTCCTCCACCTTCTCCTGCTGCTCCACAACCTCCTCCTTCTGGTCCTTCTGTATGTCCTCTTCCTCCTGGTCCTCCTCCTCCACCACCTCCTCCTTCACCACCACCTTCTCCTCCTCCTCCTTCTGTATGTCCTCTTCCTCCTGGTCCTCTTCCACCACCACCACCACCTTCTCCTCCTCCACCTTCTCCTCCTCCACCACCTTCTGCATGTCCTCTTCCTCCACCTTCTCATCCTCTTGGTCCTCCACCTTCTCGTCCTCCTCCACCACCACCTTCTGCATGTCCTCCTCCTCCACCTTCTCATCCTCTTGGTCCTCCACCTTCTCATCCTCCTCCACCACCACCTTCTGCATGTCCTCCTCCTCTACCTTCTCATCCTCTTGGTCCTCCACTTTCTCATCCTCCTCCTCCACCACCACCTTCTCCTCCAACACCACAACCTCCTCCTTCTGGTCCTCCTCCTCCACCTCCTCTATATTCTCCTCCTCCTGCTCTGTGGTCTCCTCCACTGGTTCCTCACTGCTGACCACCTCACACACTTCCTGGTGACCTTTAGGCCCCTCGACCACTTCCAGGTCAGGAGGCTGTTCTACTTCCTGTTGGGTAATGGGCTCCTCCTCCTTTTCTACCACTTGGTCTTCCTGTTCTGGGCGAACCTCCATCTTCACTTCCTCTTCAGGAAGCCGCTCTGCTGTCACTTCCTGTCCCACCGACTCAACTTCCTGCCCATCAGCCTGCTCCTGTTCCAAAGATGGGAGAACACTTTGCTGTTTGGCTGCTGCGGGCCCTTCTTCCTGGAGGGGCAGCACTTCCTGTGCCTCTGTGTCCCTCTGGGATCCTTGCATCACTTCCTGTTTGGTCACTTCCTGGATGTCGTCCTGTAGAAGTCCCTCCCCCTCCAGGTCCTCGGGGGGGAGGGCGTCGTGGAACTCCAAGGTGGTGTCAGCTGATTGGACGGACGCCACACTCATGTCTAGGCCCAAGCTGAGTCTCCCTGTCAACGGTGTTCGCAAGAGCCCCGACAACGCCTTGTCCACGGCAACCTCCTGGATTGAGGATCCGCTCTCTGACTCAAGGCGCTCCAACTCCCTCTCTGTTGCCACCTGTAGGTCAAGGGAAGAATGACATGCAACTTGACACATGAACACAGATATGACACATATTACAGATATACTGATATTATAGTGTGTGTCAACAAATACAGGAAAAACATAAAGGGGTCATTGATTGCAAAACCAAGTTTACCTTGTCATAGTTGAATAACGACAGTTCAGTTCGGTAAAATGGACATACACTGAACCTAAAAGTCTATTGACACCTCTTTCCTATGCAAATCTCACAATTTGAAACTGCTGCTGTAAAACGGGCGGTTTCAAAAAATTCAGGGTGGCTCCACCCTATTTGGCTCTGGTCTGTACCTTTGTCACGCCCTGTGCGCTGCTCTGAGTACTTCCAAGGGAATTACAAAGGAGAAAGTTTGGAAGTTTTTCAAGGATATTGAGTGTTCCAGGCTGTACAGGGATTGCTGACACTTTTCATAGTCTTTCCAAGGAACCAAACCCTCGACGGGCATGGCTGATGTTTGTTTATACCATAAGCTAGAAGATCCCTGTGCAGTTCGACCCTCAATTACACATTTGCTCAAACCATTTCACAGAGGACAGTTTTGAAAACTTGGGACAATGTAAAGCAGAATTTGCTATGAAGCTGTTGCTGAAGAGGTGCTGTTCCGAACTTATGTTCATCACATACGCAAGCTGTAGTATGATTTTGTCACTAAGTTATTAGCAATGCTAACGTATCCAGTATCTAGCATAGGTAGAATGTGTGATGATTTAGATTATTGACAATGGGGCTAATGCGTTATTTAATGTTCCTGACTGTGTTTCATTCGAATAAATAACCTGTATTATTATGTAAATCTACAATTCACGATGCATGTATGTCCAGATCTTTGTCAGGTTATTTTTTATGTAATTTTTCAGAAAGATGGCTAGAGCTAACTGAAGCCGAGTTGAATCACGATAGTTTGTTTGCTAAGCTGTAAAGTTACCCCCCTAAATCAATCCCGTTTGCTTCAACAACAGAAGTGGAAACAACTAACGTTATCATTTCAAATGATATCTAGTCAATCTGTTGAAAACAGTGTTGGGTAGACAAAATAGATATATTTGCACTTCTTTCAGTGAGTGCTGTTGGCCGTGTCGCGCCTTTGCTGCGCAGCTTCACTCGTTGTAAACCAACCAATCAGCGCGCAGCTCATCTAAATATTCATGAGCATACCATAAAAAGGGAGAAAACCCCTCGTTTTATTCCAGGGCTATTTCACAGGATGCATTAGGGCGCATAGAAGAGCACCCGGGCCATTTTCAGCCCATCCAATGTTACATACCCTATTCGGAGACCTTAAGGAACAGTGTGAAATACCCTATAAAATCAGTAAATGACCCCCCTTTTTTTTTTTTTTCGAGGAGGTGCACTGACCCCGTTTCTCCAGCAGTTGGAGTCTGGGTGGGGGAGCTGGGCCTCCTCTATGAAGGTGATGCGGCTCTCCTTGGGGCGTGGCGGGGGGGTGAGGGAGCGGGCGGGGGAGGCGGAGGGGGAGGCCACGGGGGTGGGGCGCAGGCTGGAGCGGAGGATGGACTGGGGGGTGAAGGAAGAAAACACAGGACCCGACGCAGCCAGCGCCCGCGCTCGCTGAGAAGCACACACGCACACACAGGTAAGACACACCTCTCTCCACACCTCCTTCCACCCCTCCCTCCACCCATCCCTCCTCACCTTGACCACCTGTGGGGTCTGCAGCAGGGAGAGTTCGGGGGCCTTGGTGGCACTCCTAGGAGGGCCCCAGCTCCTCCTGGGGGGGGTGAGCAGGGGGGCCGAGGAGAAGGGGGGCACTACCACATCCAGGAGCCTGGGTGGGAGAGAGGGTGGAGTTAGCGTTTGGTCCAGTATCTGCCTGGACTCTGACCTGATCAACCAGCTCATTCTTAGAGTCGGGTGGGCTAGATTAGTGTTGAGCTACAGGCAGGTAGCTGCAGGAGCTGGGGACCCCTGGTACAGGCAGGTAGCTGCAGGAGCTGGGGACCCCTGGTCTAGTCCATAAGGAGCTGAAAACACTTTCATTCCTTCGTTAATAGTTTACGGCAAGACTTTACATTCATGTTACATTATCTACACCTGCCATGCACCGTAATGCATCCCGTTAGCCAAAGCTGGGTCCATGTCTGTGTTCGTGAACACGTTACGTCTGCTAAAGTGTGGTGAAAATCTGATATAAACTATGGGGGCCACAGGTACACTGACATGTCCTCAAGAGTAGTTCCTGGGTGGGACACATTCAAAAGCTGTGCTGTAACACAGACAAGTGTTAACCTCACCTGGACTTCCTCCTTGCTGCCATGGTGATGGGGGTGCCCAGGAAGGGGTCTGGGCGGTCAGGGGGCAGCAGGGGAGAGGGAGACTTTGGGCTAGGGAGCAGGACAAGGGTTTAATACACACACACACACACACGACTGTGTGAGGGGGAGGAGCTGGGGGGGTCTCACCTTCTGAGGGGGGAGGTGGGGGGGAGGGGCTCCTTGCCCACCCACACCTCTCCGATCTTGGTCAGCACGTCACTGATGAACCCTGCCCTCGTCAGAACCTTCTCACTGGCCAAGCGCCTGGGGACACTGGAGAGAGGCTGTGGTCGAGAGACTGAGGAGCAGGGTGAGGAGGAGAGGAGCAGGGTGAGGAGGAGAGGAGCAGGGTGAGGAGGAGAGGAGCAGGGTGAGGAGGAGAGGAGCAGGGTGAGGAGGAGAGGAGCAGGGTGAGGAGGAGAGGAGCAGGGTGAGGAGGAGAGGAGCAGGTTGAGGAGGAGAGGAGCAGGGTGAGGAGGTGAGAGGGAGGAAGAGGAGAGAGAGGGATGGGTAGATAGACAGTTACATTCAGTCTCATTATAACGTCTTGTTAACCAGTATCATCATCCAGAGCTCTTTACAAGTGCTGACTACACCAGGGCCCTATACACAGTAGAGAAGTACTGACATACTCCCACACACTTTCACCCTCCCCCACAGACACACCTCCCCCCCCCCCACAGACACACACCTTCACCCCCCCCCCCACAGACACACACCTTCACCCCCCCCCACACAGACACACACCTTCACCCCCCCCCCCACAGACACACACCTTCACCCCCCCCCACACAGACACACACCTTCACCCCCCCCCCCCCACACAGACACACACCTTCACCCCCCCCCACACAGACACACACCTTCACCCCCCCCCACACAGACACACACCTTCACCCCCCCCCACACAGACACACACCTTCACCCCCCCCCACACAGACACACACCTTCACCCCCCCCCACACAGACACACACCTTCACCCCCCCCCACACAGACACACACCTTCACCCCCCCCCACACAGACACACACCTTCACCCCCCCCCACACAGACACACACCTTCACCCCCCCCCACACAGACACACACCTTCACCCCCCCCCCCCCCACACACACCTTCACCCCCCCCCACAGACACACAGTCTCTCTCCCCCACACCCACCATGTGTGAGGAGTGTGGAGGGGTGCTGGTAGGGCCTGCTTCTCTCCATGGCCAGCCTGCGCTGGGCCCGGGGCAGGACCTTGCCGTACATATCCAGGATGGAATTCCTGGTGCTGGAGCGCTCCTTCACTCTGGAATCCCTCTCGCTCTGGACAGAACAACAGCAGCTCACACCCTCACTAGGACACTCTGGGGGAGTGTGTGGGTGTGTGTTTGGGTGTGTGTTAGAGACAGAGAGACAGACACAGAGAGAGGGAGAGAGAGAGACACAGAGAGAGGGAGAGAGAGAGACAGAGAGAGCTTACCACCATGTTGGTCCTGAGGCTGTGGTTGAGCTGTAGAGCAGCAGTATAGTTGGACTGCTGGAGGTAGTGAACCAGGAGCAGCTCTCTGTTCTGGATCCCCCCCCCACTCTGCAGGAAGGTCTCCAGACATTCCTGACACACACATAAACAGTCGCCCCAAGTGATGTTAGTGTGTAGCCAGGGTTACAGTGTGTATCCATGGTTACAGTGTGTATCCAGGGCAACGCCCCCTACCTGCTCCCGGAGGCGTAGCGGCAGGCGTAGTAGCAGGGTCATTAGACCCAGGTCCTGACAGCCCAGGAACACAGCACACAGCAGCTCCTCCACCCTCTCACACACACCCTGCTGCCTCACCAGGGCCAGCGCCTCCACCACACACCTGGGGAAGGGACACATTAATGACACACACACACACACACACACACACACACACACACACACCTCCCCTCCCTACCTGTTGTGCAGCAGCACGGCGATGCAGAGGGGGGCGTGCTGTGGCGCGGCCAGCAGGGGGCGTGTGGCTTGCAGGTAGCGCAGAGCCAGCACCGCCTGGCCCTGGCTGAGCAGGGCCTGCAGCACACAGCCGTGGTGCCAGTCCCACGGGGCCGGCAGGGAGGACGGGTGGAGGAGCAGCTCCAGGGAGTTCTGACGGGGCCAAGAGCACGGGTTAGGGGTCTGTGTGTGTGCGCACCAGGTGTGTGAGTGTGTACCTGGCGTGTGTGTACCTGGTAGTCGTGGTGGTCCAGCAGCCAGAGGCCCTGCACCAGCTTCACCAGTCTGACAGGGAGGGAGAAGGCGGTGGGGAAGGACTCCACACACGCTGCACTCTTACTGGGGAAAGTGTACATGACATCCAGCAGCAGGTAGATGACCTGGGGACTGTTATGGAACATACACAGGCTGGAGGGTCTAGTGGTCATGTGTACGTATGTTCCCAGTGTGTCCATCCCCAGCGGCATTATGAAGGATCATTACTAGGATCAGCAGGGCTGAGCTACAGGAAGGATACCAGGGCATGTTTAGCCGTCTCCTCAACATCCTCCAGCAGGTACACGTCCAGCAGCGCCTGGCAACCAGAGACGGGGAGAGAGACAGAGAGAGAGACAGAGAGAGAGACAGAGAGAGACAGAGGATCAGCGTGGGGTTTCTCATGACCCCATGTTTCCCTCCCAGCTGTTGGTTCTAAAGCTCACATGCAGGGTTGGGGGCGGGTACAGTCCAGTCCCGCCCTTGTCCCGCCTCCACAGGTCGGCCACGCGCTCGCCACACTGGCCCACCAGCCCGTCAATCATCAGGCCGTCAGAGCCTTTCCCCCTGCAGGACCAACCATGACAACAGTGAACAGGCAACACCGTCATAGCGACCATCCCAGCACCACACACTCAAGAATGAGCTACACATTTGTGATCTTTGATTTCCTTCCTGTACTGGCTACAGGCTCACTTCTATAATTTTGGATAAAAGCTGTTGTAACTACAGCGCTGTAACTACAGTAGAAGTGTGGAGCTGACTGACCTGCGGAGGCCCTGGAGCTCCTCCCTGCGGAGGGTGTAGTAGCCCCTGATTGCAGAGTACCTGTAGAGGGGCCTGGAGATCGGAACAGAGTCCTCATCTGGAGGGAGGAGGAGCACAGCCGCTCAGACAGCAGACAGGTGGAGGAGAAGCACAGCCGCTCAGACAGCAGACAGGTGGAGGAGCACAGCCGCTCAGACAGCAGACAGGTGGAGGAGAAGCACAGCCGCTCAGACAGCAGACAGGTGGAGGAGCACAGCCGCTCAGACAGCAGACAGGTGGAGGAGAAGGTGCAGAGGGCAGGAGGAAGTGCAGAGGGCAGGAGGAGGTACAGGAGGAGGTGCAGAGGGCAGGAGGAGGTGTAGGATGAGGTGCAGAGGGCAGGAGGAGGTGCAGAGGGCAGGAGGAGGTGCAGAGGGCAGGATGAGGTGTAGGAGGAGGTGCAGAGGGCAGGAGGAGGTGCAGAGGGCAGGAGGAGGTGCAGAGGGCAGGATGAGGTGTAGGAGGAGGTGCAGAGGGCAGGATGAGGTGCAGAGGGCAGGATGAGGTGTAGGAGGAGGTGCAGAGGGCAGGAGGAGGTGCAGGAGGTGTGTTCCGTACCGGAGCCCTCGGGCAGGAGTCCGGTCCTGCAGAACCAGAGCAGCACCTTGGCGTACTGGGAGATGAGAGCAGACACCATGCTCTTATTCAGCAGGCCCTGCCGCCCTGCACACACGCAGGACAGGAACACATATGGAGGGAATGAGATATGGATGCAAAATTGTATGTACCTGTGTGTGTGTACATGTGCCTGTGTGCGTACCTGTGTGTGTGTGTGTATGTGTACCTGTGTGTGTGAGCGTCTGGGCCTCCTTCAGCAGGCAGCGGAGGATGATGCTGAGGTTGCCCAGCAACCTCTGGCTGTGCTGGAGATGCTGCAGGATCTGGGGGTCTGTGAAGTTGGAGGAGCTGTCGAAAAGAGGAGCACCTGGACACACACACACAAAATACATTAAACTGTCTGGAAAGGGTTCCTCCACTTGTAACAATGCATAGAGCAAGAGAGACCCACAATAGGGTTAGGGTCAGAGAGACCTACAGGAGGGTCAGAGAGACCTACAGGAGGGTCAGAGAGACCTACAGGAGGGTCAGAGACCTACAGGAGGGTCAGAGACCTACAGGAGGGTCAGAGACCTACAGGAGGGTCAGAGAGACCTACAGGAGGGTAAAGAGACCTACAGGAGGTGTCCAGGTCCTGCTTGGTGTGGACCACCTTGTTCCAAGTCCACTCCAGGATGTAGCGTAGAGACACAACACAGCCTGGAGCATCTGCAGAACACACAGCTCTTACTACATGCACACACACAGCTCTTACTACACACACACACAGCTCTTACTACATGCACACACACACAGCTCTTACTACACACACACAGCTCTTACTACACACACACACAGCTCTTACTACACACACACACACACAGCTCTTACTACATGCACACACACAGCTCTTACTACACACACACACAGCTCTTACTACATGCACACACACAGCTCTTACTACACACACACACACACACAGCTCTTACTACACACACACAGCTCTTACTACACACACACACAGCTCTTACTACACACACACACACAGCTCTTACTACACACACAGCTCTTACTACACAGAGCACACAGCTCTTACTACACATACACACACACACACACACACAGCTCTTACTACACACACAGCTCTTACTACACACACAGCTCTTACTACACACACAGCTCTTACTACACGCACACCACGGTGGGGGGGTATCAGTATGCCTGTGTGTGTGTGCTGTCAGGCTGTGTGTGTGTATGTGTGCTCACCCTCGGTGGTCCACTGCCTGATGCAGCCTGTGATGAGGCTGAGAGAGCTGGTCTCCACCGCTGTGCTCAGCACCGCGTCTAACTGCTCCTCCTGCACACACACAGAGACAGGCTGGAGGGTGTGTGTGTGTACCTGAGACAGGCTGGAGGGTGTGTGTGTGTGTGTGTACCTGAGACAGGCTGGAGGGTGTGTGTGTGTGTACCTGAGACAGGCTGGAGGGCTGGAGGGCTGCCAGGCGTGAGGACACTAGACCAGACAAGAGGCAGCGAGAGTAGCAGGAAGATATCACCTCACTGGACACCAGAGACACCTTCTTCAGGAAGCTCAGGGTCTGCACACACACACACACACACACACACACACACACACACACAGAGAGGCAGCCAGGTGAGAGGGATGTAGTGTAGCTGACAGAAGATGAGCTGCTGTAGATCCTCACCTCCTTCTGGTACCCGGAGCAGCTGAGGTGGACCAAGCCGACGCTGAGAAGACAGCTGGCCTCTGTTCTCACACACCAAGCATAAAACACCATGAACACCATTCAAGCACATTCAGATCGTTTTTATTTTTATTTTTAAGTAGTGTGTGTTGGATGAGTTTATACGTTGTGTGTGGATGTGAATGCATCAAGTCATAATTTGACACAGTAATGAAAATGACTAAATGTAAATCAAAGTGTGTGTGTGTGCAGTCAGTACGTGTGTGTAAGCAGTATGTGTATAAGCGTGCGTGCACTTGCCGAAGTTGTATGCGGTGGGGCAGAAGAGGGCGTCGGGGGCGGGGCAGGAGGGGGGCAGGCCTCTGCTGAGGGAGCGCTCATTCACCTGCACGTCCAGCAGGGGGCAGGACCACCAGGCCTCCCCCACACCCTCCACACACCACACCGCCTGGTACGCACAGCTCCGCAGGGACTCCCCCACTCTGCAGCACATGGAGACACACACATGGAGAGACACACACATGGAGAGACACACACAGGGAGAGACACACACAGGGAGAGACACACACAGGGAGAGACACACACAGGGAGAGACACACACAGGGAGAGACACACACACACACAGGGAGAGACACACACACACAGGGAGAGACACACACACACAGGGAGAGACACACAGGGAGAGACACACACAGGGAGAGACACACACAGGGAGAGACAGTGTTTTGGAGTTTCATCAGAAGATCCCTGGTGAACACTTACAGGGTCTGTGTGTTTGTGACAACGTGAGAGATCAGGGTTCTAATCTCCCCAGAGTTGTTACTCTGGGTCACTCCCAGCCTCCCTCACCCACCCTCACCTGAGAGAGTCAGGCATCTGGGCGTGGTACCAGCGGTTGATGTCGAACACACAGATGTAGGTGGAAGGGTTTCCCTGTCCAAAGGGCTTCACCTGCCAGCTGAACACCGACACGCTGGTGTCTGGAGACGTCACTGTGGGGACATGACACATTGAGAGGAGCATGTGTGTGTGTGTGTGTGTGTGTGTGAGGTGTGCGTGTTGGGAGGTACCTTCGTTGACGCTGTCGTCCCTGTCTGGGTTGGGGTGGTGAACCTTCTCGATGGTCTGGCAGCTGAGCAGGCGATAGCTGCTGCCCCTGCCAGGCCAGGGGGCCCCGGCCAGGGCCTGGCTGTAGCGCTCCTCACAGTACTCCAGCCCCTGAGGAGGAGAGGGTGGGCACCTTACAGTTAGAGAACCTGCTGGAAACAGACTGTCCCAGAAGTCCCGTTACTGGTAGATGGACAGTAGAGTTTGCTGTGCTCCAGAGGATCTGGTGCTGACCTCATACAGTATCCTGCCGGATGACAGACACTTCCTGTCACTGAAGGCCAGCTGGAGCAGGTGGAGGCTCAACACATCTCCCTCACTGGAGGAGAGAGGGGGGAGGGGCAGATAGTAAGAGACAGTAACAAAGTGTGAGAGGGTGGAGGAGAGAGAGAGGGTCCAAGGTGACTCACTGCTCCTGGGATGACTGGACAGCCCACAGGTAGCAGCAGTTCCTGGGGTCGTTTTCAGGCTCTTGGAAGGTGAAGGCATGAACAGGCACCCTGCCCCCCTCCAGCTGGGAATGGTACCTGAGAACACACAAAGGTTACAACAGGTACCTGAGAACACACAAAGGTTACAACAGGTACCTGAGAACACACAAAGGTTACAACAGGTACCTGAGAACACACAAAGGTTACAACAGGTACCTGAGAACACACAAAGGTTACAACAGGTACCTGAGAACACACAAAGGTTACAACAGGTACCTGAGAACACACAAAGGTTACAACAGGTGATCCCCTGGTGGAGGGTGCCAGGGGCAAGGAGGGTGCCAGGGCGGGGTGTGGAGGGGTCAGGGCGGGGTGTGGAGGGGTCAGGGCGGGGTGTGGAGGTGCCAGGGCGGGGTGTGGAGGTGCCAGGGCGGGGTGTGGAGGGGTCAGGGCGGGGTGTGGAGGTGCCAGGGCGGGGTGTGGAGGGGTCAGGGCGGGGTGTGGAGGGGTCAGGGCGGGGTGTGGAGGGGTCAGGGCGGGGTGTGGAGGTGCCAGGGCGGGGTGTGGAGGTGCCAGGGCGGGGTGTGGAGGGGTCAGGGCGGGGTGTGGAGGTGCCAGGGCGGGGTGTGGAGGGGTCAGGGCGGGGTGTGGAGGTGCCAGGGCGGGGTGTGGAGGGGTCAGGGCGGGGTGTGGAGGTGCCAGGGCGGGGTGTGGAGGGGTCAGGGCGGGGTGTGGAGGGGTCAGGGCGGGGTGTGGAGGTGCCAGGGCGGGGTGTGGAGGTGCCAGGGCGGGGTGTGGAGGGGTCAGGGCGGGGTGTGGAGGTGCCAGGGCGGGGTGTGGAGGGGTCAGGGCGGGATGTGGAGGTGCCAGGGCGGGATGTGGAGGGGTCAGGGCGGGATGTGGAGGGGTCAGGGCGGGATGTGGAGGGGGTAGAGGTGAGGGTGTGTGGGGGGTACCCACTCCCTCTTGAGGGTCTTCATGTTCCAGAGCTGCAGGGTTCCATCGGTGGAGCCCACAGCCAGCTGGTTGGTGCGGGGGAGGTACTGCAGGGCCGAGGCCCCGGGCCCCGATGAGCTGAGCTGCACACACAGGTGCCTCCCCTGCCTGGCCTCCACCTCCCTCAGCCGGGGGACCTCAGAGGGGGACAGGGTCACCACCTCCAGGTCTGGAGGGAGGAGAGGGGGCGACATGATTATAGAAGAAGAAAAACAGGAGCCAGAAGGAGGGTTAGAGACAGATGTCCTGAAGACATGACGATAGAACACACCTGAAGCCTCCAGCTCACTCTGACTACAGGACAGGTCGTCCAGACACAGGTCGACCAATAGGATGTGGCCCAGGTCTGTAACCACGGCAACCACGCCAAAGAACCAGCGCAGGCTCTGGTGCAGGTGCTGCGTGCCTGCACCTGCACCCCCGTAGCTCACCAGGGGCTCGATGGCTGTGATCTGGGGAGGAGAGTGCTCTGTAAACACAGCACTCACATAGCACCCACTACAGCAGGCAGAGACTGAGTGTGTGAGGAAATGAGTGAAAGTAAACTTAGAACCTAAGAAACTCACTCAAATACATGTATTAACAATTATTTTGTCCTGTGTGTACCCAAGACAGGCTGGTGTGTGTGTGTGTGTGTACCCAAGACAGGCTGGTGTGTGTGTGTGTGTGTACCCAAGACAGGCTGGTGTGTGTGTGTGTGCGTGTGTGTGTGAAATGGCAACAAGGCAGCCACATTATGTCTGACTCACCCTGCCTGGTACAACCACAGCCTTCACCACGCGTGCAATGCCCAAGTCGTAGAGGCACAGCAGGCTTCCCTCCGCGACCGCCAGCCCCACCAGGAGACCCGACCTCTTCAGCCAGCTGAAGTCCCTGGCAGCCAGCACAGAGGGGGGGTGCTCCCCACCCCCACTGAAGCAGTAGGCTGACCGCCGCTCCCCCGTTACGGCGTGGACCACCTCCAGGTGGGGGCCACAGGCCAGCCAGGCCAGCCCACTGCGACCTGCGGGACAGAGGACGAGCAGCAAGGTGGAGTGAGTGGAGGAGGGTGGGGGCTGGGGGGAGGAGGGTGGGGGCTGGGGGGAGGAGGGTGGGGGCTGGGGGGAGGAGGGTGGGGGCTGGGGGGAGGAGGGTGGGGGCTGGGAGGATTGATTAGGGTGGGGACTTGGAAGTCAGTTTTAAGCAGTCAGTAGGTTCCTGTGCAATGTTATTATAGGTGATTATAATGTTTATCAGTTATTGGTGCTTGCAGGTTTTCTAGAAGAGATGATGGTGTCTGCTGGGTTTGGATCAGATGTTTGTGAAGGAGGTAGGATGCCCAGTCATGCTAGTTTACAAGTGACTATCAGGGGTGTGATTACTAAGCTAAAAAGGGGATGTGGGGAGAAAAGATGTAGGCCTTACCAACAGTGAACTTCCCACGTAGCACAGAGTCCAGGGTGATCTCATCCTCTCCCAGCACCTCCACCGTCACCCTGGGAAACGGCTTCAGGCCACTGGTGGTCTGGGCAGCCAGATCCCCCATCACTAACACCACAACACAGGGTCACACACTCATACTGCATCACATGTACACAGCACCGCAACACACATGTTCAACAACACAGATCATGTTCATGCATCAAGAGTGCATCTCTTTTTGTCTCTGACACTCTCTCAATCTCTCTTTGTCTCTGACACACACACAATCAAGCAAGTGCAGACAACTGGAAAGCTTTCATCAGTGCAGGCTTGGTATGTGAAACTCTGCTGCCAGTGGACCAACACGGGAGGCCGGTCTGTTATGGTGGTTACAGCCCGCAGCTGTAAATAACTGTACACAGGCATAACTTAAGTACAAATTAACTACAAAAACAGTTCTTCCCCCTATCAAATCAGCGACTTAAGGAGGATTTCGCTCTCCACCATTGCTATGCATAATGACAGTTGCCGCCAAGAGGTCCAATCGAAATGTAGTCTATGGGAGCTCGGGGCACATTCAAAGATAAACTAGCAACCACACGTTTTTCGTCATCAGCCAACTTCGTCTGTCGGGTAAATATGTGATCTATTCAAGTTAGCCGTCCAATCCTGCCTCCTTAACATAAAAAAGGAATAACATATCATGGCTGGTTTGTTTTGAGACATGTCAACGTTTCCCTGTAACAGTGCTACAAGAACTTTACAGCCAAGTGAACAGCAGCAGCTAGCTGTCCAGGTAGCTAACCAGCTAGCCATGCAGGCTGCAGCCTATCTGAATGAACTCCCGCGCGACTTAGCCAGAGCGGCTAGTTACAAACCACGTTTTCAAGTACAAGTAGCAACAATAGTCAGCCTGCAGTTGCCGATGGTGAACATAGTAGCGACTTACATACGAAACGTCAAAACTAAAATCAAGCTAGTTTACCCAAAAATGCATGAATAGATCATGTTAGTGCTGTTAGAAGTAGCTAGGGATAACGCTACTAACGTTAGATAGCAGCTAGCTGCCTAGCTACACACGCAACTTCTGACTGGCAAGTGGAGTTAGCTAGTCAAGACTCTTGGCTGAACTGAATCTAGTATATCCTTACATTGCTACGGTTATTTAGCAGAACATATGCATACATGACTACCTTACTAGCTTGCGTCTGTTACTGTTGACACATGTGGGATGAATGAAACCAACAACAAGCTAGCTAGCCAGTTTGCTTGCTAAGTTTAAAATGTGCACGCGTGGGCCTGGCTAGACAGTTAGCTGTGTTGCAATCGTTTTGTAGGCGCCAAGCTAGCTGTCTTCCAGCTGCCCCGTTGTGAGTAAAGTTGCCAGGTTGGTGGCATGTACTGTAGCAGTAAGACAAGTGAATGTTAAATAAAGTTGATAGTAGTTAGCTTAATCTGACAGTCTACATACAGTTAGTAGCTAGCTACCTAGGCAGCTACCAACGGTCAGCAACGTTGCTCTTTTAGCGAGTTCCAGGTGCAAGATATTGGAGCTAGTCAACTCAGTGTAGTTTAGCTACCCGAGCTAGCTACGTACCAGTCTGTTGACAGCCGTACTACTGGTTGGTATTCGATCTCAGATCTTCATGTGTGTTGCGATGCCTCCTCTCTGTCACAACTTGATCCTAATTCAGCGTCAAACATCTGGTCCTTCCGGTCAGATTCTAAACGGACAAGCCAGAGGCATTTTTCTCAGCTCTGGGACAAGGCTCGTTGAAGATCCGCCTCATCTAGCCAATCAGAGCCGAGGTCTTTCGTAATTTTGTAGTCCAAAATGACCCGCGAGTAGTTATCTAATATACAATTATGTAATTATAATTTTTTACATTGAGAAAATTATTTGTCTTGAACATGTACCTTCACATTTTCAAATGCACAGATATAAAACACGAATAATAACCTGTCTGCAGAACCACGTGATCCTGACCAGTCTCCCACTCAGAGACCGCTCCTGCAATATCTTTCCTCCACCACCAGGGGTCAGAGCTGTTCTTTCAACCATCTGGCACCGCGCCTGCTGAACAACACATCCAATTAGGTTTTGTTCTGACAATTGTTGCACATTGTTTATTGTGCCTAAGTATCAATGCAATTATGAAACATGCAACTAGATTATGTATTTTAGAAATTCTGAATATTTAATCCATTCCATGCATGTTTAAGATCGCTGGTCTTTCACAGCAGAAGTCATACAGGTCTCCTTCCCTCCCTCCCAGTGTGGGTGGTGTCTGCAGACAGGAGAGAGAGAGAGAGAGAGAGGTGGTGTCTGCAGACAGGAGAGAGAGAGAGAGAGGTGGTGTCTGCAGACAGGAGAGAGAGAGAGAGAGAGAGATGGTGTCTGCAGACAGGAGAGAGAGAGAGGTGGTGTCTGCAGACAGGAGAGAGAGAGAGAGAGAGAGGTGGTGTCTGCAGACAGGAGAGAGAGAGAGAGAGAGAGGTGGTGTCTGCAGACAGGAGAGAGAGAGAGAGAGAGAGAGAGGTGGTGTCTGCAGACAGGAGAGAGAGAGAGAGAGAGGTGGTGTCTGCAGACAGGAGAGAGAGAGAGAGAGAGAGGTGGTGTCTGCAGACAGGAGAGAGAGAGAGAGAGAGAGAGAGAGAGAGAGGTGGTGTCTGCAGACAGGAGAGAGAGAGAGAGAGAGAGAGAGGTGGTGTCTGCAGACAGGAGAGGCCTTTGATAATTACATCAGAGAAGGCCTTGATGATGTTGCCCTCCCTCCCCACATCCTCTCCCTGACATGACTCTCTGCTCCCAAGACATCAAAGGGGGCTGGTGGCATGGGGACAGTGAGGGGCTGGGGGGCAGAAGGGGTGGGGTGCTCCCTAGGACCACCTTTTCCCAAGGGAGTGTCCAGACACTCTACCCCAGGAGAGAGGCTCCCTCCTGGGCTCTCCCACTAGTCCGGCCCCCATAACCTCCAGATGAACAGGCATTGGTGAGGTGTTGATGTAGTCCAGATCCTGGATCACAGAGAAGCCCACCTCCAAACTGGCTTGAAAGAGGGCTTAATCCCCACAGCCCCACATCCACACACACTTCTCTTCTGTGGGTTAGGCTAACCCTAACCATCGAGGCCAGATGACTGCGTCCACTCTGTTAAAGGCTGAAGCTGTCATGCCCTCCACTGGGAGCAGGTACACACACACACTCACACACACCTTCCACACTCACACACACTCACACACACCTTACATACACACACACACTCAGACACCTCACATACACACACACACTCACACACCTCACATACACACACACACTCACACACACCTCACATACACACACACACTCACACACACCTCACATACACACACACACACACCTTACATACACACACACACACACACACACACACACACACCTTACATACACACACACACTCACACACACCTCACATACACACACACACACACACACACCTTACATACACACACACACTCACACACACCTCACATACACACACACACTCACACACACCTTACATACACACACACACTCACACACCTCACATACACACACACACTCACACACCTCACATACACACACACACTCACACACACCTTACATACACACACACTCACACACACCTCACATACACACACACACACACACACACCTTACATACACACACACACTCACACACACCTCACATACACACACACACTCACACACACCTTACATACACACACACACTCACACACCTCACATACACACACACACTCACACACCTCACATACACACACACACTCACACACACCTTACATACACACACACACTCACACACCTCACATACACACACACACACATACATACACCTACAGATACCTCCCTCTGCCCCCCAGCGGCAGGTTTGTTTTGTTTCTGTGTCTCCCTGGGGTGGGTGTGGCCATGGCCTCCAGTCCCAATTACCCACACACACTGCCTCAGTCTCCACACACACTGCCTCAGTCTCCACACACACTGCCTCAGTCTCCACACACACTGCCTCAGTCTCCACACACACTGCCTCAGCCTCCACACACACTGCCTCAGCCTCCACACACACTGCCTCAGTCTCCACACACACTGCCTCAGTCTCCACACACACTGTCTCAGTCTCCCTAACCCTCCCTAACCCTCCCTAACCCTCCCAACCTTCACCTCAGCTGAAGAGTGAACGCATGAAAACACACAGAGACTCTGAGAGCACAGCACGGCCCACAGAAGCACAGGGCCCTGGGTGTCGTCCTAAATGACAAGTCCCTCACCTAGCTCTCAGTTCCTTCATCTCCCTGACCCTCTTCCAGAGGGATGTGCCAGGCCATCACCCGCCCCTGCCTCCTTTGTGTTGCCCACCGTGCTTCTCTGTGGAAATGGAATCAAAAGAAATAAAGTGCAGAAGGGGGGAGTGGTGTGTGTAGGGTGGGGGTGGGGCTTTGTCTTGGGGTTAGGGTACCATTTGACGTTCGGGAAAGAGGAGGGCAGGCTTGGCAGAGTGGCTGACCATGCTGCAGAGACCCACCCTTTAGCTCTCTCTATCTCTCTCTCTCTCTCGTCTCCCTCTTACTCTCTCATCTCTCTCTCTCCCTCTTTCTCTCTCCCCCTCACACACACACTGTAGGGACAAAATAACAAACTACCTGAGATGCTTTATCTCTCCATCCAGCCAATAGGAGGCCTTCATCTCTCTCTCTCCATCCAGCCAATAGGAGGCCTTCATCTCTCTCCATCCAGCCAATAGGAGGCCTAGTGTCTCCTAAATGGAAAACTATCGCTCTGATTATTAGTTTCATTGTTCGGATCTGAATGCGCTCAAGTCAGGTAAAAGCAATCTTATCGTAGCTGTTCAGGTCTGTAAACTAACATTGGAGTTATTACGTGTTCCTTCCATCCAGCATCTGGCTGTCTGAGGGCCCCTGTTGTGAGGCCAGCGTGCGGCATGCTGAGGGCCCCTGCTGTGAGGCCGGCGTGCTGAGGGCCGTAGATCTGCTGCTGACGCTGGGGAAGAAGAGGCATGTCTCCCCTCCCAGAGGAGCCGTCCATCAGGAAGAGACGACATTCCAACGTGTCAGTGCAGCGTGAGCCTGCTTCCTGTCCCTCTGAACAAACATGGGAGAGGAGGAGGGGGAGGAGGGGAGAGGAGGAGAGGGGTGGAGGGGAGAGGGGAGAGGAAGTCAGATGTGAAAACAATCTGTTAATTGCGGGTACAATAATTGCAGGTGTGGGGAGAGATCCCTGGAGGAGAGAGATCCCTGGAGGAGGGAGATCCCTGGAGGAGAGAGATCCCTGGAGGAGGGAGATCCCTGGAGGAGGGAGATCCCTGGAGGAGGGAGATCCCTGGAGGAGAGAGATCCCTGGAGGAGGGAGATCCCTGGAGGAGAGAGATCCCTGGAGGAGGGAGATCCCTGGAGGAGAGAGATCCCTGGAGGAGGGAGATCCCTGGAGGAGAGAGGGTGAGGCTGGGTAACCCATTCCAGACCATGTACAACAACATTGCTTCAGGCTCCAGTGGTCAGCTGTCTAACCTCCCCAGGTGACCCATCATCATCACACGTGTAGCGGAATGAGGGTCTGCACATGTAAACACACACACACACACACAAGTGTGCAAACACACCTGTTTTTTGCATTACTTACAGTTCCATGCTACATCAGGGTTTTGTACGTTACAGTTACACTGTGACAATCCATTCTGGACATCGCTGACATCATTCAGAGTCAGGTTCAAATTCTACAGGATCGACCGTCTCAGAGCTGTCAAAACCCAACAGCTGCAGCATCTAGTTTCAAGTTTATTTTCCATTTGTCACAAAGACAGGTACTGTACTCTATTGTACACTTCTCTGCTTTAATCTACTGTCTGTTTAGGGTTAGTTTTTTTTTGTTGGGTGAATACAAGTTATTACAAAAAGGTTTCGAAAGGTACAAAAAAGGTTTTTGAAAAAAAGGTTTGAAAAAAAGGTTTAGAGAAAATCGTTTAGAAGGAAATATGTTTTGGTGTTAAGTGTGAAAAAAAAGTTCCAAACATTTTGTGAATGGTTGACAGTTGGCATCAAGGTTGAGAACTTGATGAGGACTGTACTATATTCTACTGTATTCTGCTCTGCTTTAAACTACTTGGAGAAGGAGAGAGAGAGAGGAGAGAAGGAGAGAAGGAGAAAAAGAGAGAGAGAGAAGGACAGAGAGAAGGAGAGGAGGAGAGGAGGAGAGAGAGAGAGAAGGACAGAGAGAAGGAGAGAAGGAGAGGAGGAGAGAGAGAGAAGGACAGAGAGAAGGAGAGGAGGAGAGGAGAGAGAGAGAGAGAAGGAGAGGAGGAGAGAGAGAAGGAGAGAAGGAGAGGAGGAGAGGAGGAGAGAGAGAGAAGGACAGAGAGAAGGAGAGGAGGAGAGAAGGAGAGGAGGAGAGAGAGATCCTCTCCGTCCTCCCAGGGCGCCTGCTGCCTCTGGAATGTGTTTGTGACCACAGAAGAATGCAACACACAGAGCTGCTGCGGCTTGAGCTCACAAACAATGGTGGTTAGCCTCTTGCTCTTGTCTCTGGTGCTGCTCTGGTGCTGCTCTGGTGCTGCTCTGTCTCTGGTGCAGCTCTGTCTCTGGTGCAGCTCTGGTGCTGCTCTGATGCAGCTCTGTCTCTGGTGCTGCTCTGGTGCTGCTCTGGTGCTGCTCTGTCTCTGGTGCAGCTCTGTCTCTGGTGCTGCTCTGGTGCTGCTCTGTCTCTGGTGCAGCTCTGGTGCTGCTCTGGTGCAGCTCTGTCTCTGGTGCAGCTCTGGTGCTGCCTTGTCTTTGGTGCAGCTCTGGTGCAGCTCTGGTGCAGCTCTGTCTCTGGTGCAGCTCTGTCTCTGGTGCTGCTCTGGTGCAGCTCTGGTGCAGCTCTGTCTCTGGTGCAGCTCTGGTGCTGCTCTGGTGCAGCTCTGTCTCTGGTACAGCTCTGGTGCTGCTCTGGTGCAGCTCTGTCTCTGGTGCAGCTCTGGTACTCACCATTCCTGGTCAGGAATGCAGTGTTGAAGAGACGCCTGCTGAGGCACCCCACTGGCACTGCTGAAGGGAGAGAGAGGGGGGGGGGAGAGGGAGAGGGGGAGGAGGAGGGGAGGGAGGGAGAGGGGTGAGGAGAGAGGGGGGCGGGGGGCGGGAGAAAGAGAGGGGGAGGAGGAGGGGAGGGAGAGGGGTGAGGACAGAGGGGAGAGAAGAGACAGAGCAAGAGACAAGGGGAAGGAGAGGGAAGGAGAGAGAGAGTGGAATGAAAGAAAACTGTAACTTCTCTGTGTGACTGGGGACATGGCCAAGACCAGACACTTAAGCAATGCTGCACTTTTCTCTTTTAGTAATGCTGTCATGGTTACTGCTGGCTCAGCAGTCTCTGTTCAGACAGGCAGACAAGAATACAGACAGGCAGACAGGCAGACAGGCAGACAGACAGACAGACAGACAGACAGACAGACAGGCAGGCAGGCAGGCAGGCAAGCAGGCAGGCAGTGTTAACACAACAGAAGTAATCTTGAATGTCTTCAGGGTTCTCTGGGCTCATCCAACTTGGCCTGTTTCCTGAGATTCCACGCATAGCAAGATTATTACGTTTGTTTGTTTTCCAGAGCAAGCGTGCGTTGATGTGCAAAGTGTTTTTCAGAGTTTTCACTTTTCCTCAAGTCCACAATGGGCTTGTTTCTTGGTCCAGTGTCACATACCAAATCTGTGTCAGAAAAGTAATGTGTGTTGAAAGTGTTTGTGAATGTCTAAAAACGTTCTTGTTGTTAGTGTGTGTGTGTGACTGTGTGTGTATGTGTACGTGTGTGTATTAAGTAGGCTGTGAATCCATTAGAGAATGGACCCAGGGCTTTGACAGCTAGCTAATAAACAGCCTGTCACCAGCTGCTTCTGAAGTCATGTGGATCTTCTCCTCAGCCAACATCCTCCCCTAACCCCTCCCCTAACCCCTCCCCTCCCCTAACCCCTCCCCTAACCCCTCCCCTCCCCTAACCCCTCCCCTAACCCCTCCCCTAACCCCTCCCCTAACCCCTCCCCTCCCCTCCAGCTTGTGTATTTACAAGTAGCAGAGTGTTGCTGAGAGAGCATTACTGTGACAGTCCAGTCAGAGGGAGAGAGGGTAAGAGAGAGAGAGAGGGAGGTAGAGAGAGCAAGAGAAGGAGAAAGAGGGAGAAGGGGAAAACAAGACAGGGAGAAGGAGGGAGGAGAGAGAGGGGGAGAGGAGAGAGAGGAAGGAGAGAGAGGGGGAGAGGAGAGAGAGGGAGGAGAGAGGGAGGAGAGAGAGAAGGAGGAGAGAGAGGGGGAGAGGAGAGAGTGGGGGAGAGAGGGGGGAGGAGAGAGAGAGGGAGGAGACAGAGGGAGGAGAGAGAGAGGGAGAGAGGGGGGAGAGAAGAGAGAAAGAGAAAGAGAGAGGGAGGAGAGAGAGGGAGAAGAGAGAGAGGGAGAGGAGAGAACGCAAGCCCAGTAGTATTATCCTCAGCTCCTACGACAGCGTCCAGCTGCCTTTAGAGGACATTCCTTGTTACCTTGTGAGAACCCGTCTGAAGATCCTCCTCCTGCTGCAGGCCTGACAGACACCTCCCTCGGAAGACAGTAAGTTCTGAAGTGATCCTTGTCTCTGTGCTTGACTGGTTTGGTGTGTGTCTCTCTGGAAGGGAGGAGGTGGTGTGTTTGGTGTGTGTCTCTCTGGAAGGGGAGGAGGTGGTGTGTTTGGTGTGTGTCTCTCTGGAAGGGGAGGAGGTGGTGTGTTTGGTGTGTGTCTCTCTGGAAGGGGAGGAGGTGGTGTGTTTGGTGTGTGTCTCCCTGGAAGGGAGGAGGTGGTGTGTTTGGTGTGTGTCTCCCTGGAAGGGAGGAGGTGGTGTGTTTGGTGTGTGTCTCCCTGGAAGGGAGGAGGTGGTGTGTTTGGTGTGTGTCTCCCTGGAAGGGAGGAGGTGGTGTGTTTGGTGTGTGTCTCCCTGGAAGGGAGGAGGTGGTGTGTTTGGTGTGTGTCTCCCTGGAAGGGAGGATGTGGTGTGTTTGGTGTGTGTCTCCCTGGAAGGGAGGAGGTGGTGTGTTTGGTGTGTGTCTCCCTGGAAGGGAGGAGGTGGTGTGTTTGGTGTGTGTCTCTCTGGAAGGGGAGGAGGTGGTGTGTTTGGTGTGTGTCTCTCTGGAAGGGAGGAGGTGGTGTGTTTGGTGTGTGTCTCTCTGGAAGGGAGGAGGTGGTGTGTTTGGTGTGTGTCTCTCTGGAAGGGGAGGAGGTGGTGTGTTTGGTGTGTGTCTCTCTGGAAGGGGAGGAGGTGGTGTGTTTGGTGTGTGTCTCTCTGGAAGGGAGGAGGTGGTGTGTTTGGTGTGTGTCTCTCTGGAAGGGAGGAGGTGGTGTGTTTGGTGTGTGTCTCTGGAAGGGGAGGAGGTGGTGTGTTTGGTGTGTGTCTCTCTGGAAGGGGAGGATGTGGTGTGTTTGGTGTGTGTCTCTGGAAGGGGAGGAGGTGGTGTGTTTGGTGTGTGTCTCTCTGGAAGGGAGGAGGTGGTGTGTTTGGTGTGTGTCTCTCTGGAAGGGAGGAGGTGGTGTGTTTGGTGTGTGTCTCTCTGGAAGGGAGGAGGTGGTGTGTTTGGTGTGTGTCTCTCTGGAAGGGGAGGAGGTGGTGTGTTTGGTGTGTGTCTCTCTGGAAGGGAGGAGGTGGTGTGTTTGGTGTGTGTCTCTCTGGAAGGGAGGAGGTGGTGTGTTTGGTGTGTGTCTCTCTGGGAGGGGAGGAGGTGGTGTGTTTGGTGTGTGTCTCTGGAAGGGAGGAGGTGGTGTGTTTGGTGTGTGTCTCTCTGGAAGGGGAGGAGGTGGTGTGTTTGGTGTGTGTCTCTCTGGAAGGGAGGAGGTGGTGTGTTTGGTGTGTGTCTCTCTGGAAGGGGAGGAGGTGGTGTGTTTGGTGTGTGTCTCTCTGGAAGGGGAGGAGGTGGTGTGTTTGGTGTGTGTCTCTCTGGAAGGGAGGAGGTGGTGTGTTTGGTGTGTGTCTCTCTGGGAGGGGAGGAGGTGGTGTGTTTGGTGTGTGTCTCTCTGGAAGGGGAGGAGGTGGTGTGTTTGGTGTGTGTCTCTGTGGAAGGGGAGGAGGTGGTGTGTTTGGTGTGTGTCTCTCTGGAAGGGGAGGAGGTGGTGTGTTTGGTGTGTGTCTCCCTGGAAGGGAGGAGGTGGTGTGTTTGGTGTGTGTCTCTCTGGAAGGGGAGGAGGTGGTGTGTTTGGTGTGTGTCTCTCTGGAAGGGGAGGAGGTGGTGTGTTTGGTGTGTGTCTCTCTGGGAGGGGAGGAGGTGGTGTGTTTGGTGTGTGTCTCTGGAAGGGAGGAGGTGGTGTGTTTGGTGTGTGTCTCTGTGGAAGGGGAGGAGGTGGTGTGTTTGGTGTGTGTCTCTCTGGAAGGGGAGGAGGTGGTGTGTTTGGTGTGTGTCTCTGTGGAAGGGGAGGAGGTGGTGTGTTTGGTGTGTGTCTCTCTGGAAGGGAGGAGGTGGTGTGTTTGGTGTGTGTCTCTCTGGAAGGGGAGGAGGTGGTGTGTTTGGTGTGTGTCTCTCTGGAAGGGGAGGAGGTGGTGTGTTTGGTGTGTGTCTCTCTGGAAGGGGAGGAGGTGGTGTGTTTGGTGTGTGTCTCTCTGGAAGGGGAGGAGGTGGTGTGTTTGGTGTGTGTCTCTCTGGAAGGGGAGGAGGTGGTGTGTTTGGTGTGTGTCTCTCTGGAAGGGAGGAGGTGGTGTGTTTGGTGTGTGTCTCTCTGGAAGGGGAGGAGGTGGTGTGTTTGGTGTGTGTCTCTCTGGAAGGGGAGGAGGTGGTGTGTTTGGTGTGTGTCTCTCTGGAAGGGGAAGAGGTGGTGTGTTTGGTGTGTGTCTCTCTGGAAGGGGAGGAGGTGGTGTGTTTGGTGTGTGTCTCTCTGGAAGGGGAGGAGGTGGTGTGTTTGGTGTGTGTCTCTCTGGAAGGGAGGAGGTGGTGTGTTTGGTGTGTCTCTCTGGAAGGGGAGGAGGTGGTGTGTTTGGTGTGTGTCTCTCTGGAAGGGGAGGAGGTGGTGTGTTTGGTGTGTGTCTCTCTGGAAGGGGAGGAGGTGGTGTGTTTGGTGTGTCTCTCTGGAAGGGAGGAGGTGGTGTGTTTGGTGTGTGTCTCTCTGGAAGGGGAGGAGGTGGTGTGTTTGGTGTGTCTCTCTGGAAGGGGAGGAGGTGGTGTGTTTGGTGTGTGTCTCTCTGGAAGGGAGGAGGTGGTGTGTTTGGTGTGTCTCTCTGGAAGGGAGGAGGTGGTGTGTTTGGTGTGTGTCTCTCTGGAAGGGAGGAGGTGGTGTGTTTGGTGTGTCTCTCTGGAAGGGGAGGAGGTGGTGTGTTTGGTGTGTGTCTCTCTGGAAGGGGAGGAGGTGGTGTGTTTGGTGTGTGTCTCTCTGGAAGGGGAGGAGGTGGTGTGTTTGGTGTGTGTCTCTCTGGAAGGGGAGGAGGTGGTGTGTTTGGTGTGTGTCTCTCTGGAAGGGGAGGAGGTGGTGTGTTTGGTGTGTGTCTCTCTGGAAGGGGAGGAGGTGGTGTGTTTGGTGTGTGTCTCTCTGGAAGGGAGGAGGTGGTGTGTTTGGTGTGTGTCTCTCTGGAAGGGGAGGAGGTGGTGTGTTTGGTGTGTGTCTCTCTGGAAGGGAGGAGGTGGTGTGTTTGGTGTGTGTCTCTCTGGAAGGGGAGGAGGTGGTGTGTTTGGTGTGTGTCTCTCTGGAAGGGGAGGAGGTGGTGTGTTTGGTGTGTGTCTCTCTGGAAGGGAGGAGGTGGTGTGTTTGGTGTGTGTCTCTCTGTAAGGGGAGGAGGTGGTGTGTTTGGTGTGTGTCTCCCTGGAAGGGAGGAGGTGGTGTGTTTGGTGTGTGTCTCTCTGGAAGGGGAGGAGGTGGTGTGTTTGGTGTGTGTCTCTTTGGAAGGGAGGAGGTGGTGTGTTTGGTGTGTGTCTCTCTGGAAGGGAGGAGGTGGTGTGTTTGGTGTGTGTCTCTCTGTAAGGGGAGGAGGTGGTGTGTTTGGTGTGTGTCTCTCTGGAAGGGAGGAGGTGGTGTGTTTGGTGTGTGTCTCTCTGGAAGGGAGGAGGTGGTGTGTTTGGTGTGTGTCTCTCTGGAAGGGGAGGAGGTGGTGTGTTTGGTGTGTGTCTCTCTGTAAGGGGAGGAGGTGGTGTGTTTGGTGTGTGTCTCTCTGGAAGGGGAGGAGGTGGTGTGTTTGGTGTGTGTCTCTCTGGAAGGGAGGAGGTGGTGTGTTTGGTGTGTGTCTCTCTGGAAGGGGAGGAGATGGTGTGTTTGGTGTGTTTGAGTAGGGGCAGTGGGGGCTGAAGACAGTTTCTCAGGCTGTCCGTGGTCTTGGTACCATCCCAGGAGAAACACCGCTAGCTGCTAAAGAGCAAACTGCTCCCAGAACATTCCGACGAGGGGACACTAAGCCCCCCCTCTCCCCCACTCCCCCCCCCCCCCCCACACCCCCCCTCTCCCCCACTCCCCCCCCCCCACACCAAAAGGCCTTCAGTTCACTTTCAGATAATCTCATTGGCTCTGCTCCTCCACTGGGAACATTCTCATTGGCTCTGCCTGGGCTGTTTGGTCTGGCTTTGGGTCCAGTAGCACACGGATACACACACATACACACTTTTGCACAAAGTGTGTGTGCAGTTACATACACATACACACACACACACACACATGAATACAAACAAGTTTGCAAAAAGTAAACTTGTGTGCACGGATGCAATAAAGACACACAGACTTAAATACACACATGACACTTTGCACAGTCTGAGGTGTTCCATACTTCTCTGTCATGTGTCTTTTTACACACACTGTGGATGTAACACACCTGTGGATGTAATTAGAGGCCTGGGGTGGCATTGACCCGTGTCAACCTTTAGCACAAACACTCATCCATCACCCTTGTGAGAAATAACCGGAAACTATTTCAAGCAAGTGATTCTAAACAAACACCAACTGACACCAACTAACTACCAAAACCGAATGTGAAGTTAAAGGGGTTTCTTTGCAGGTTGTCTTGTTTTGCACTCATGTGTGATTCTCAATTAAGATCTATTGTCGTACTGACACACATATACCTGACATGCTGGAAACAGAGCCTTCAGTTATCACTTCTGTGCCCCAGAAGGCTGACTCACCCAGGATAGACCACCACACAGACTGACTCACCCAGGATAGACCACCACACAGACTGACTCACCCAGGATAGACCACCACACAGACTGACTCACCCAGGATAGACCACCACACAGGCTGACTCACCCAGGATAGACCACCACACAGACTGACTTACCCAGGATAGACCACCACACAGACTGACTCACCCAGGATAGACCACCACACAGGCTGACTCACCCAGGATAGACCACCACACAGGCTGACTCACCCAGGATAGATCACCACACAGACTGACTCACCCAGGATAGACCACCACACAGACTGACTTACCCAGGATAGACCACCACACAGGCTGACTCACCCAGGATAGACCACCACACAGACTGACTCACCCAGTATAGACCACCACACAGGCTGACTCACCCAGGATAGACCACCACACAGACTGACTTACCCAGGATAGACCACCACACAGGACAGCTGGAGGGGAGGAGTCCTGTCTAACCCTCCGGGTTGGGTTCAGCTCAGCAGAGCAGCAACGTTAATAGTTTCAGGAACTGAAATTACGTAAGATTCTGAGGGAGTTGACAGCATGCCAGCTGTCATGCCGTGCCTGGCTGTGGTGTGTGTGTGCATGTGTGTGTGGGGGGGTGTGTGGGTGTGTGTGTGTGTGTGGGGGGGGGTAGATTAGAGCAGGGATAGCCAGCAGAGGTACTCATACAGCTGATGACACCCCAGCTGGCTAAGCTGTACAGATGGAATCACACACATGCGCACACACACACACACACACCCCAGCTCAGTGCACATTCTGATCCCTGCTATCAACTCTTGATGGAAACTACTGGGCACAAGAAGAGATGCAGCCTAGGGGTGGGCGAGGGGAGAGGTGGGGAAGGGGAGGGGTGGGGAAGGGGAGGGGTGGGGTGGGCGAGGGGAGAGGTGGGGAAGGGGAGGGGTGGGGTGGGGGTGGGGGAGGGGTGGGGAAGGGGAGGGGTGGGGTGGGCGAGGGGAGAGGTGGGGAGGGGTGGGCGGTATTGATCATGAATGACTGAGTCTCTGCCAGGAGGTTAGGGTTAGGTCTGCGTTCAACTGCTGCTCTGCGCTTCTGGGAGTCGTCCTGTTCTCTTTCTTCTGTTTCTCTCTCCCTCTATGTCTCTTCTGTGCTCTGCTCTCTCTGGTTACGTCTCTTCTGTGCTCTGCTCTCTCTGGTTACGTCTCTTCTGTGCTCTGTTCTCTCTGGTTACGTCTCTTCTGTGAGCTGTATTTCATCATCTAAACTAAAACGCTCAGAGAAAGTCCCTCTGAGCGGGTTTTGTTTGAAAGTGGAAACACTTCACAGGTCGCAGCCCAGCGGATCACATACTGTTTAAACTTCCTTCATTAACAGCTTATGGCTGCTGGTTCTTTGCTTAGCTGAGGAATGAGACTGTGAGTGGTGAATGCTGGACTGTATTGGGTCCAAAGGGCAGTATTGTCAATACAAAGCCTCCCTTACACACGCTAACAAGTAGTAACCCTGGAGCAGGGGCATGGCTGGGTGAGCACTAGGAAACTGATTGTTTTTACTAGAATTTCTCTACAATAAGCAACAGTGTTCACCTTGGCTGTAAATAGGTCCTGGGCCTGTACATCTACACGCAACAGACTCTAAGGTATCACATCACTCACTGATATTCACTGAAGATCAAACAGTGAATGAGCCACAATCATAACCAAACAAGGTTAATCATTTACTAAACCATTCATCTATTAATTGACTGGTGCATTCAAAATAAAAGTCCCCCATTGTTGCGGGTATTATAGAATTCTATCATTAAGTCATTATCCTCACCCAGGCCGCAGCTGGAGGTTCCCCCAGGACTGGCCTGCTTCCCTGGGTGACCTCTGCAACCCCTCCCCCCCACCCCGTCCCTGTTGGAGCAGATGTTAAAAAGAAAGACCTCCCCCCCACCTCCTCCAGCCTTCTGATTGGCCCTGATTCGCCTGCTTCCTGGTATATAATTAGAAACCTGCACAAAGACCCCCAGATGTCAGGGTGGTCCAGTCCTGCTGAACCCTCCACCGGCTGGCTGGAAAACTGGCTGACTGGTTGGGAAGCTGCCTGATTGGCTGGTTGACTAGTTAGGAAGCTGGTTGGCTGTTTGACTGACTGGTTAAACAGTTGGCTGACAGGCTGGTTGACTGACTGGTTAAACAGCTGGCTGACAGGCTGGTTGGCTTGGGGCAGTGTGGAATGGTGGTTGATCCCTGTCTTTCTGTTGGCCAACAGAAGACTGCTTATGCATAATAATTGGGGGGATCAACCACCAGGGGGGAGGGGGGGGCATCAATAGGGAGTCCCCTGCGGGGTTATGAGTGTGTTCCTATTCACAGTACGTTTCCTCGTCTCCAAGTCTGCTGCCTGTAAGCCTGTATTCAATTAGTTTTTTTCTCTTAATGAAACAGTATATTAAAGAACTTGCACTGCATCTCTGCTACTAGTCTGTGTTAACTCACTGAGCTGAAGTCCAGTCCTAAACATTAGTCCTACCAACTACCCCAAACAACGAATGTCACCAGCGATAAAAAGTAGAGATTTTGTAGGCTTTTCCAAGCATGTAGGCTGTTTTCAAGAACAGGACTACTGTTTGTCCAGTATTCCGGTCATTGTGTCTTTCTTATCTTGGTCCTCCTGTTATCAGGTTTGTGTTTGGTTACATCACTTCCTCACCCCTGATGAGTTTGCGTCCCTGCTATCTACATGAAATAAATTCAACATTGGGTTGTTGCATTTTGTACCCAATCACCTCATTTTACACTAGAAATATTTAGGCCTAGTAGTCTGCATAAAATCAATTATTCACCTACCAGCACATGTTCCTCTTACGTCGTCATAAGAGGAAAGGTTACCTCCCCTTTCTCTGCTTTGCCCGCCCAGAGAATCTGTCCCGCCAATGACAAAATGAGCTCTGACCGTGCGAGCGCAATATTGGTTTTTCCTCGAGAGACATCATGGCCGAAGCATGGCAGTTAGCCCCGCCTCTCTCCTCCTCATAGCCCCGCCTCTCTCCTCCTCATAGCCCCGCCTCTCTCCTCCTCATAGCCCCGCCTCTCTCCTCCTCATAGCCCCGCCTCTCTCCTCCTCATAGCATTTAAATCTACAGACACAGAAATGGCACGTCTTAAGGAAAGCTCATTGAGGCCTTAAGTAATACAGTTAACGTTTGCTGTTAAAGATCCTGTAAAGCAAATTCCATGATTTGCTTCTCAGTACATTATATACGTGTGAAATGAGTTCCTGAAAGCATGTGCAAAGTGCGAAAACTTTGTCGCACTGAAATGTGGACAGTTTCTCTTCCGTTTTCAGCTCAGGTTTTGTATAGGCGGAGCCAAAACCCAACCAATCTACGTCACAGCGACCTAACTACGTCAGATCACAGACGGTTGCATTCTGTTACTCAGCTGGTATGATGCAAAGACAAAGTAATTAATACATAAAACACTTAGAGACTGCAGGTAGGTCTGTTCTGATATCTGCAATTTATTTAGCTAGTGTTGCTGTTGTTGCTAAATTCAATAAATTCGAGGGGGCGGAGCTACTGCTCCTTCAGGTGACACGCCCCCCCAGTCTCAAGCAGAGAAGGCTGCTGATTTTCTCACGATTTCAAAGCCTAATTTAACATAGGCTACTTGTCTGTTTTTTTTTTCATTCGAATTTGGATGGGTAGTTAACAACACATTCTTCTGTGGTGTGATGAACTTAAAACTAATTTTCAATTCCACTTTACAGGATCTTTAAGTAAGTACGTTCTGCTTTCAATGTTATAAAAATAGGTAGTTCCAAGCTTAAAAGTTGAGTTGACAATAGTTCAGTAGGCTTGGTAATTATACAAACCGAATTTCCAACAAACTTGTTATATTAGCCAGTTTTCCCAAAATACATTTGGGGTATATTTTCAGTTAGCAGACAGCATTGTTTGAATACAACTGTTTTAACTAGCTGTGTGAGGCTAGTTAAAACTATTAACCATCTCGTGCAGGTATATCAAGGAATATGCCCTTGATATACCTGAGAAGGACATTTATTCATCACAAATGTCCAAATGTGGCTACCCTGACCTTGAGTCCGCTGGTTGGAGGTACCACCTTACTAAAACTGAAAGATAAGTAGCTTAAACTTGAATAATTCACTCAAATGAATTTAGCTGCTGACAACATACTTATTTACATTAGAAGCAAATGTGTCTTCAGTTAGGTCTGTTATAGGCAGCATATCGACAGCTTAATGTGTATTTTCTGAGTTTCTAGGTCCCTACCTCACTATGTCAGACAGGCTGTGACCCTTCAACATCCTGACCTCTGACCTCAGGGTTAGCTGCTTCAGCAGGAGGAAGTTGTGTGTTTACGCTGAGCAGAGAGAGCCTGCTCTCTGTAAAGGAGTAGTATGCGTGAAGTGAAGTGTTTATCTTCTGCCTTGGGCTCTGATTGGCCAGGTCAGGCCTGTTCCCAGCTCTGTTTGGAGAGGGTGCAACAACAGTCAGTCAGGGGGGGGCTCACGTCGTAACCACTCAGAGATGATCTCTGCTTCTGACCCCTGCAACCCTTCCGCTCACTATCTGGCCAGTGCAGAGCACAATAATAAACCGAGCGAGGGGGAGAGAGAGGAGGTGTTCAGTCATGAAGGAGTGTGGAGTCAGGGAGGGAGGCATGGACTCTGACCTCTGCTGAGGTGAATGTCCTGCTGACTCATTCCTGTGGCGCCTTTCTACAGGAACCACATGGAACAAGCCTCAAGTGTGACTTTGTCCTTGTTGTTCACCTGTTCCTCTCCTGGCCTTCTCCAGGGGCAGGGGTCGCCAGGGGTCGCCAGGGGTCGCCAGGGGTCGCCAGGGGTCGCCAGGGGTCGCCCGGGCAGGATGCAGAGGGAGAGGACATCTGTGAGCAGACTACAGCACAGGAGGGACACGCTGAAGAGACTGTCCCTGCAGAACACCCTGGGGGTAAGCTCTCCTCTCCTCTGTCAGGCAGTGGAGAGAAAGCAGGTTATTTTTCCTCTCTTTTAAACATCATTGTGTGATTGACGGCCTACTCTCGGTGTTCTGCTGTTCAACACACAAGTGGAAACTTGTGTGTGCGCAATGTGTGTGTGCATGTGTTGTGTGCACGGGTGTGTGTTTGTGGGTTAACTCAGTGAACGAGGCCAGCTAGGGTAAATACAGGACTGCACTGCTTTTCTAGTAGGCAGTGTTGAGAGAGATTGTGTGTGTGCGTGCGCATGTGTTTGGGTGCATATTGGCCTTCCCACCTCATTGTGTTCCATCACTGCTCCCATCATTGGTCTGATGTAGACGATGTCTCATAAACGGGGTGATGGATGAAAGCATTTGTCTCCTGATTCACAATGCAAACATGTCAGGAGCTGTGGAAACCAAAACTATCGATGTTGTCATTACAGAACTGTGTGTGCCTGTTCATGGTCATTCAGTTTCATTTATATGACTCCTGTTTTATCACCGACAGCAACAACATGGTGAGATTGGACTCTCACGGCTCAGATCAGTCCCAGTCCTCTGACCTGATTAACTGTGCTGAGTGGGGATGGTATTGAGATATGCTTTATAATTTAACAGCACGCTGTCTGTTCATCTGCTCATGTATGTATTACCTCCTTCCCTCTCCCTCTCTCTCTCCCTCTCCCTCTCCCTCTCTCTCTCTCTCTCTCTCTCTCTCCCTCCCTCTGTCTCTCTCTCTCTCCCTCTCTCTGTCTCTCTCTCTCTCCCTCTCTCGCCCTCTCCCTCATTATGAGTGTAGGAGTGGGCCATACAGTACTGCTAGAGGGCCAGTTCTGATCTGGTGTGTGTGTTGGACTGGCATTGGGCCCTATGAACAGGTTCTAGTTTATGTTAGACGATCGCCTAGGTTCTGTATCTTATGTGGCCTGGTTCTGTGGCCTGGGTCTGTGGCCTGGGTCTGTGGCCTGGGTCTGGGTCTGTGGCCTGGGTCTGGGTCTGTGGCCTGGGTCTGGTGCTGAGACATGGGCATGGTCCCAGCCCTTGTGACCCTGGGTGTGGGTCTGTGTAATGGGCATGGTCCCAGCATGGTCCCTGGCACAGATAAGCTTCCAGACCTTTAAACACTCCTTTTCCTGGGAGGATGTGACCCTCAGATCTACAAAAACAAGACAGACATTTCTCCCATTCCGTCTGGCTACAGGCCTGTCTCATGTTCCAGTTCTCGTCCTGTAAACGGGCCGGGTCTGTCAAACACTTATGTCATTTCACGTTTGTATTTGTATATTTCTAAAGCATGTTACCCTCCAGCTAATTCTCGTTCAAACCTGTTCAGATAAGTATTTTTGGCATTGTTCTTTCATGTCTGTTTGGGTCACATTTTGTCAATGTGACCCAAACAAGGCAAGGCATTCCAATGTGCCACTGGAATGCCTTTACCTCAGTCTTTAGCTGCAAAGTGAGAAATCCCTCGAAACCTCAACGTCAGTACATGTCTCTGACACATTCACGCACACCTGCTGTGTGAAGCTAATCTCCCCACACCTTCCAAAGACAAAACAGCCTGTCTCTTATGAAATGGTGGTTAAGTATTTAGGCTATGTCTCTTCCTACAGTTCCACCATGTGTAGACCAGCCCCACCCCCCACACAACATGAAAACAAACATGAGCCATGGGCTGACTTTTGTTTTGTGAAATGAAATTCAAATGATCACCACAACCATAACTCTACCGATGCATGAACAAGGTGTAACAGCAGTGCTGGGGCAGGTGTAACAGCAGGTCTGGGGCAGTGCTGGGGCAGGTGTAACAGCAGGTCTGGGGCAGTGCTGGGGCAGGTGTAACAGCAGGTCTGGGGCAGTGCTGGGGCAGGTGTAACAGCAGGTCTGGGGCAGATGTAACAACAGCGCTGGGGCAGGTGTAACAACAGCAGGTCTGGGGCAGGTGTAACAGCAGCGCTGGGGCAGGTGTAACAGCATTGCTGGGGCAGGTGTAACAGCAGAGTAGCCCATGCAGGCTGTGTGAGGTTGATGTGTATTATTACTACGTTGAGATTCAAAGCTCTATTCTAAGTTTTATTTCATAGGAGGTTTAGCATTGCTGTCGGAGGGCTGCCTAACCCAGATTCTTACAAGCTTTGAAAAGCTGTTTTCCATCAACCAAACTCTCCTTCCTGCCAGAAGTGTTTCCTGTGTGTTCAGCCATGCAATCACACTCAGACATAATTAATAGAAAATACAAACAAATTGAGATCCCTCCATGCAGAGGGGGGTTAATAATCAAGTGTTACACATAACTGATTAAACGCTTGCTGCGTGGTTGTGAATAGCTGTGAATCTATTTGTTCTATGTGATCCTAATTTTCTGTGGCAGGAAGGTGCATATGGTATCATGACATTCAATAGAACGTGATAATCAAGGAAGCCACTGACCCCATCTGCTTTCAGGTAAATACAACAACACAATAACATGACCCCTTAAGATCCTACTGTAAATCCATCCAGTACATTGGAGCAGTGAGTGTTCCTTGGCAGGACAGCTAACAAGCTCCTTCACGGCAGCATGCACTTACAGGCTGACATCGCTGTCCTTCTGCTTATTAGCTTGTTTCACATTCTTCAAACCCCCCTTGATGACATCTAGCGTTAGCACTGTGTATGTGGAGATATAGTATGCTAGCGTTAGCACTGTGTATGTGGAGATATAGTATGCTAGCGTTAGCACTGTGTATGTGGAGATATAGTATGCTAGCGTTAGCACTGTGTATGTGGAGATATAGTATGCTAGCGTTAGCTCTGTGTGTGGAGATATAGTACACTAGCGTTAGCTCTGTGTGTGGAGATATAGTACGCTAGCGTTAGCTCTGTGTGTGGAGATATAGTATGCTAGCGTTAGCACTGTGTGTGGAGATATAGTATGCTAGCATTAGCTCTGTGTGTGGAGATATAGTATGCTAGCGTTAGCACTGTGTGTGGAGATATAGTATGCTAGCGTTAGCTCTGTGTGTGGAGATATAGTATGCTAGCGTTAGCTCTGTGTGTGGAGATATAGTACACTAGCGTTAGCTCTGTGTGTGGAGATATAGTATGCTAGCGTTAGCACTGTGTGTGGAGATATAGTATGCTAGCATTAGCTCTGTGTGTGGAGATATAGTATGCTAGCGTTAGCACTGTGTGTGGAGATATAGTATGCTAGCGTTAGCTCTGTGTGTGGAGATATAGTATGCTAGCGTTAGCTCTGTGTGTGGAGATATAGTACACTAGCGTTAGCTCTGTGTGTGGAGGTATAGTACGCTAGCGTTAGCACTGTGTATGTGGAGATATAGTATGCTAGCGTTAGCACTGTGTGTGTGGAGATATAGTATGCTAGCGTTAGCACTGTGTGTGTGGAGATATAGTATGCTAGCGTTAGCACTGTGTGTGGAGATATAGTATGCTAGCGTTAGCACTGTGTGTGTGGAGATATAGTATGCTAGCGTTAGCACTGTGTGTGTGGAAATATAGTATGCTAGCGTTAGCTCTGTGTGTGGAGATATAGTATGCTAGCGTTAGCTCTGTGTGTGGAGATATAGTATGCTAGCGTTAGCTCTGTGTTAGTGGAGATATAGTATGCTAGCGTTAGCTCTGTGTTAGTGGAGATATAGTATGCTAGCGTTAGCTCTGTGTGTGGAGATATAGTATGCTAGCGTTAGCTCTGTGTGTGGAGATATAGTACACTAGCGTTAGCTCTGTGTGTGGAGATATAGTACGCTAGCGTTAGCTAGCTCTGGGAGGTTATGAAGGAGGCTGGCAAAGGGCAGCTAGCAGGATTTGTTAGAAGAGGGGAAGAGCTCAGCATCTGTCAGTGAGGAAGTCCTCCTCATCCTTCTCCACCTCATCCTCCCCTCTTCTTCATCCCCCACCTCTTCCTCATCCTCCACCCTGCAGCTGGGAAAGACAGAGAGGAAGAGAGAGGGGGGAGAGCGAGGAGGAGGTGGGTGTGTGAAAGAGGAGATAGAGGGTGTGGTGGGGTTAAGCCCATCCCGGGTTCATCTCCTCCACACACACACACACACACACACACACACACACACACACACACACACACACACACACACACACACTGTGATCACATCCTCATCATGTTGGTCTGGGATCTGAGAACATCATTGGTTCCCAGTGATCACAGGTGTTGAAGGCAGCTTCCTACACCTGGACACCTGTCCAGCTGTAGGAAGGCTTAAACAAGAGCAAATGACACAATGACATGTCATTTGTTAGGATATGAGTCACCGCTTTATGGAAAACAATTAAGTCAGCTCTGGATGGCATCGGTATGATGCTTTGATTTAAAATGACCTAGAAACAAAAACACACACAGCTCAGTGGTGTTGTGCAAGGCAGGGCCTGCCGACAGACATTCCTGGGCGAGGCTTGGTGGGGCTTGGTGGGGCTTGGTGGGGCTTGGTGGGGCTTGGTGGGGCTTGGTGGGGCGTGTGCTGAGACATGCTGAGGATGATCTGAGGGCTGGAATGCAGCCGGAGTCTGTAGCACTCATCCCTCTGAAGACCTCATCCCTCTGAAGACCTCATCCCTCTGAAGATGTCTTCACATCCCTCTGAAGACCTCATCCCTCTGAAGACCTCATCCCTCTGAAGACCTCATCCCTCTGAAGACCTCATCCCTCTGAAAACCTCATCCCTCTGTAGCACTCATCCCTCTGAAGACCTCATCCCTGTGAAGACCTCATCCCTCTGACGACCTTATCCCTCTGAAGACCTCATCCCTCTGAAGACCTCATCCCTCTGAAGACCTCATCCCTGTGAAGACCTCATCCCTGTGAAGACCTCATCCCTCTGACGACCTTATCCCTCTGAAGACCTCATCCCTGTGAAGACCTCATCCCTCTGAAGACCTCATCCCTCTGAAGACCTCATCCCTGTGAAGACCTCATCCCTCTGAAGACCTCATCCCTCTCAGACACGAGCACACAGTCACCTCCTTCATTATAACAATAATAATACAGCTTATATGGGGGGCGCCTTTCTTAACACTCATCTTACAGAAAATGAGCTGTATAGGCTGAGTTTATGTAGGAATGTTGGGGCTACATGTTGCATCAGGCATGGGAGGACTACCAATACTTTCTCATTCAATATCCAGAGGAAAATTCTGTGCGAGAGAATTCATTGAGGAGACTTGATTATTTCAAATGACTATTTAACCGTTCCATTTCACTGTGTCATTCTCTCTCTCTCTCTCTCTCTCTCTCTCTCTCTCTCTCTCTCTCTCTCTCTCTCTCTCTCTCTCTCTCTCTCTCCCCCCTCTTCCTCTCTATCTGTCTCTCTCTGTCGAGTGTTCCTCTATCTTTCTGAGGAGAGTATTCCAGAGGCAAATGTCAGTTCATTCACTGAGTCTGGCTGTCAGTTCCCATTGCACTGCTCAATCACACGCAGGCATTAACGCATGCACGCATGCACAGAGGCAGACTTGGGGAGCAGGGACGAGGCAGGGGCAGGAAACAGGTCAGAGATTCAGGGGTAACTTTGTTAATGTTTGATGACCATGCTCACATTAACACACAACACACCTGCTACTCCCTACACACACACACACCGCCTGAAAAAGAGGGTGAGGAGGAGAGAGAAAGAGAAACAATTCTGTAGGCATAAGTAGACATAGACTGTGAGAGTGAGAGGGAAAGAGAGAGGGTCTAGAATGGACCATGCTGCCATGGTATCGATATGCAGGAACGTTTCCAACATTCCTGTTCTGGAGCTGCTTCTGGTGAGTACTTCATCATCATCCTCTTATCTCCTCTTACTTCTCTCCTCATCCTCCATCCTCTTCTCCTCATCTTTCTCCTCATCCTTCTCTCTTCCTCCTTCTTAATAGTGTCTAGCTGTGTTGGGTAGTGTGTCCTGGGATGGAGGAGAGGAGAGGAGGAGGAGAGTAGGAATGGGTTTCAGATGAGACAAGGCTTTACATATACAATTACATTTAGTCATTTAGCAGACGCTGTTATCCAGAGCGACTTTTACAGTAAGTACAGGGACATTCCCCCGAGGCAAGTAGGGTGAAGTGCCTTTCCCAAGGACACAACATCATTTGGAACAGCCAGGAATCGAACTGGCAACCTTCTGATTACTAGCCCGATTCCCTAACCGCTCAGCCACCTGACTCCCCTTTGACTTCTATCTGGAGAGAGGAAATCCCCCCCATCTTCTGTGGAAGGATTGAGAGGTGATTTGTGTTTCTGTGAAAACATGAGCTTCTGAGGTTTTTCCCCCTAAAGTGTCTAAAATGGAATCCTCTGTGAGGGTTAGGGTGAGGATGCTCTGTGAGGGTTAGGGTGAGGATGCTCTGGGAGGGTTAGGGTGAGGATGCTCTGTGAGGGTTAGGGTGAGGATGCTCTGTGAGGGTTAGGGTGAGGATGCTCTGTGAGGGTTAGGGTGAGGATCCTCTGGGAGGATTAGGGTGAGGATGCTCTGGGAGGGTTAGGGTGAGGATGCTCTGTGAGGGTTAGGGTGAGGATCCTCTGGGAGGGTTAGGGTGAGGATGCTCTGTGAGGGTTAGGGTGACGATGCTCTGGGAGGGTTAGGGTGAGGATGCTCTGTGAGGGTTAGGGTGAGGATGCTCTGGGAGGGTTAGGGTGAGGATGCTCTGGGAGGGTTAGGGTGAGGATGCTCTGGGAGGGTTAGGGTTAGGATGCTCTGTGAGGGTTAGGGTGAGGATGCTCTGTGAGGGTTAGGGTGAGGATCCTCTGGGAGGGTTAGGGTGAGGATGCTCTGTGAGGGTTAGGTTGAGGATGCTCTGTGAGGGTTAGGGTGAGGATGCTCTGTGAGGGTTAGGGTGAGGATGCTCTGGGAGGGTTAGGGTCCTCTGTGACCAAGAGGTGGAGAGGCTGGGATGCATGTTTCACCCTGCTACTCTGAGACCCCCCCCCCCCCCCCCCCCGCTACCACCCGCCCTGTGCTAACTTGACACGTTTGTTTTTAACGGTCTAAACATTCCTGTGTGTGGAGGCTGGCTGGCTGACTGTGTGTGTGTGTGTGTGTGTGTGGAGGCTGGCTGACTGTGTGTGTGTGTGTGTGTGTGTGTGGAGGCTGGCTGGCTGGCTGGCTGGCTGTGTGTGTGTGGAGGCTGGCTGGCTGGCTGGCTGTGTGTGTGTGGAGGCTGGCTGGCTGGCTGGCTGTGTGTGTGTGTGTGGAGGCTGGCTGGCTGGCTGTGTGTGTGTGTGTGGAGGCTGGCTGGCTGGCTGTGTGTGTGTGGAGGCTGGCTGGCTGGCTGACTGTGTGTGTGTGTGTGTGTGTGTGGAGGCTGGCTGGCTGACTGTGTGTGTGTGTGTGTGTGTGGAGGCTGGCTGGCTGACTGACTGTGTGTGTGTGTGTGTGTGTGTGTGTGTGTGTGTGTGTGTGTGTGGAGGCTGGCTGGCTGCTCTACGTAGCATATGCTAACACCCTGCAGCTGCAGTCGTCACCCAGCCTTGAATAGGAAGTCATGGATGATTAATTAACTTTTCCCTCGTTTGAGCTTGCCTTATTACCTTTAAACAGCTGAATTTGAGCTCTGCATTCCCCTACTTTCCCCCAATGAAGGTATATATTATTCATGCAGCACTGGAAGCTGGAGTTCAGTCAGAGTGTGTGTTTGTGTGGTTGTGTGTTTGGAGATTGGCGTGTCTGACTTTCTGTGTGATGTTTGTATCAGCTGCTCTGCCTTTCAGCCTCAGTCAGGGTTAGGAACACACACACCTCAGTCAGGGTTAGGAACAAACACACACACCTCAGTCAGGGTTAGGGTTAGGATCACACACACCTCAGTCAGGGTTAGGTACACACACAGCTCAGTCAGGGTTAGGAACACACACACCTCAGTCAGGGTTAGGAACAAACACACACACCTCAGTCAGGGTTAGGGTTAGGAACACACACACTTCAGTCAGGGTTAGGAACACACACACCTCAGTCAGGTTTAAGAACACATAAACTTCAGTCAGGGTTAGGGTTAGGAACACACACACCTCAGTCAGGGTTAGGGTTAGGAACACACACACCTCAGTCAGGTTTAAGAACACATACACTTCAGTCAGGGTTAGGGTTAGGCCAGGACCTGAGCTGCAAACAGCTGATGAAAGCCTGGATGAACTGTAAAGTATGTGTTTGATGACAGGTTTCTCAGTGATCAGCAGGTGATCAGAGGTGCTGGTGTCTGGACCCGCTGATGGAACCTCCTAGAACACACTCAGTAAACGCTTCCGTCCCTAGGTACTTAAACACACACACCTTCCAGGTGAGGCAGTTGGTGGTCTGGAATGACTCTTACTGCTGTGTGTGTGAGTGTGTGTGGTGTGTGTGTGGTGTGTGTGTGCAGCGAGGTGGGCCTCAGGTGAGCAGCCTCAGGGATGGAGGGAGGGAGGGAGGGGGGAAGGGGGGGAGGGGTTGGGACCCGGGGTCAGAAGTCAGTCCCTCCCTCTCTCTGCCTCTCTCTGCCTCCCTCCCTCACCCCTGCCTCCCTGCCTCCCTGATAGCCAGCATCAGCATAATGAGAGTTAGAGGGGTGAGGGGCTCCTGGCTGAATCATTCTGCAGCTCCTCTGACCTACTTCCTGTCTCATGTCGTGACTTCAGTGGGTCTGACAGAACAGAGAAGCATTCCTTTGGTCTCAAGACACATCTCTCTCTCTTCTCCCTCTCTCTCTCTCTCTCTCTCTCTCTCTCTCTCTCTCTCTCTCTCTCTCTTTCCACGTGTTCCAGCAGGGATTAAATCCACCACATGAATGACCCAGATGAAAAGGCTTCGCTAGGTAAACAAATACTGACCGTGCAGCGGTGTTGTTGTCGTGGGGGAGACAGACGTCCTGTAGATGAGATCTCACAGCAGGCGTCAGCACTCCAGTCACAACTCACAGACTTCTTAGACCCAGAAACAGCCGGGCTGCTTCACCCTGGAACAGCCGGGCATCTTCACCCTGGAACAGCCAGGCCAGTATTGAGGCCTGCTGAAGTCATCCTCTCTAAAGCAGCAGAACCAGCAGCTCTGTCTCCCCACCCCCCCACGGCCTATCTGGAATCAATCAAACAAACATGGCCGCTAAAAATAGACCTCCACTTGAGTAGATGACAGCGGTCATTAGTGTGGGGGTACATAGCAGACGGGATATCTTCACATTCCTGACGGAGAGGTTGAGGGAAGTTTGTCCTCGTTTATTTCAAGTGAAAAAATGTGTGAAGCAGCTGTGCTGTTCTGCTGTGGCAGCTCCTCAACTCCGACCACTGAAACACTGTTAGAACCTCAACTCTGACCACTGAAACACTGTTAGAACCTCAGCTCTGACCACTGAAACACTGTTAAAAACACTCACGTCTGAACCTTAATCTACTGCTGGACTTCTGATATGCACTATGTGTGTGTGTGTCTGTGGCAACTTAATATAGTGTAAATTAATATAGTGTAAAAATGTTAATGTTATTTGACAATTTACGTACCTCTACCACAGTTGTGTAACATCCTCAGAGGCTGGAGGGGAGAGGTTGGAGGGGAGAGGCTGGAGGGGAGAGGCTGCTCCAGAGAGTCTGTTAGCTGTCAGTCACACTGCACCTTTCAGACAGGTGCAGTATTCATGACCTCACAGAGTCCTCTCAGAGGTCAAAGTTCAGGACAATAATCATTTCCTGCATTTCCCATTCCTCATCCAAGATGACCTTTCTGGCCTCAACGCTTGCACACACACTCACACAACCTGTGAAACCAGTAGCCCGTGATGTTACTTTTCAGTTGTCCGTCACTGTCACTGAAGGCAGGAGACATGGGTGTGATGAGCATGAGAGGCATGGAGAGATGACAGGAGCCACAACAAACACAGTCCTGGTGTCACATTAGCATACACCCCCATTATCCCCCCCCCCCCCCCCCCCCTTACTACCAGAAACCTCCTGAACACATTCCTGGAGAACACAGACAATCAGGTTGAAACATAACCCACAGATCTGTTTCCCCGGGAAACATCGATGGTGCTAGCACAAACAACACATTGTCTGATTCTTCCACAATGGTCCTTAGATAGATTTAGCTTAAATGGTTGTAAATATTGCTGACTGGGGCTCGAGTGCTTTCCCCAGGAATGTGTCTCACCTCCACATCTGCCCAGCACATGCCTGGACTCGGAGACAGACTGCCCAGGGAGACAGACTGCCCAGGGAGACAGACTGCCCAGGGAGACAGACTGCCCAGGGAGACAGACTGCCCAGGGAGACAGACTGGGGATGAAACAGTCTGTCATAAACCTGACACTAGCTGCCCTTAGTCATTCAGTAGTCATTGAACACCTGCTAGCTGGATGAATGAATGTTGTGGGTTGTGTCTAGTCACTATGGATGTTGTGTGTTGTGTCTGGTCACTATGAATGTTGTGTGTTGTGTCTGGTCACTATGAATGTTGTGTGTTGTGTCTGGTCACTATGAATGTTGTGTGTTGTGTCTGGTCACTATGAATGTTGTGTGTTGTGTCTGGTCACTATGGATGTTGTGTGTTGTGTCTGGTCACTATGGATGTTTGCCTCAGAGAGACTCTGTGAGGGTTAGGGTTCACTTCCTTTCTCTCTTGTTCAGGTGGATGTTCTCTCTCTCTTCCATCAGCTGCTTATTTAAGACTCTTAGACCCTGAACTGAGTCACGCCTGTTCTAGTAGAGATGGACAACAGCTTCCCCTGGTCATGGCTGGGGCAAACAGAAGCCCAGGATCCCTGCTGAAGAGACATCTGTTCAACACCAGCCCTGTTACCTGATCCCCTATCCTCTGTCAGATCTCCTCTGGTCTCTCTGTCTCTGTCTCTCTCTGTCAGTCCATCTAGCTCACTGTCTTCCTATCCATCCCCCTCCCTCCCTCCCTCCCTCCCTCCCCCCTCTCTCTCTCTCTCTCTCTCTCTCTCTCTCTCTCTCTCTCTCTCTCTCTCTCTCTCTCTAAGGGGGCATTATTCTGGGTTGCCAGGTTTCCTTTTAATTTCCGTCATCCCCCCTCCCGGTCTAAACACACCTGGTCGTGGATGAGTCCCCAGACGATCGTAAGGCTGCTGGTCACTGACAGACAGTCCCAGACACGCCCTCCACATTCCTGTTATGGTTGGAAACATGGACCCTGGTGTGAATACCACTGTGTTTATTTTTCTGACACACATTCCTTTGGAGCTCCTCCCTAGTTAGAGTTTCCCCTCTGGAGGGAGGGTCAGTTCTGCTGCAACAGGCGTGTTGCTAGCGTGTGCTTGGTCTTGACACAGGTAGCTCTGTAGCAGTGCCGGACTGCAGGGAGAGTGTGTTTTCTCTGCGGGGTGATTTGCATGGTGAACAGTTTGTCAGTGTTCAGCAGCAGGCATGAACGCCCCTGTATGAACAAGAGGGGAGAGAGGCCTGGTGAGGCTGGGACTTATCTTCGTGTTTGGAAAGATAATCTGCAGGATTTGGATTCCTGTCTGTGGCTCGGTGTTGATGTGGGGAGAGAGAAACCTGGGAGTGGAGACTGTGTGTGTGTGTGTGGGCTTGAGAGACCAGGGAACATCTGATAAGCAGCAGGAAGCCCCTGCAGGAGGTACAGGCTGTCTTTGTCCAGACAGGTAATCCCACTCCTCAGCGCTCTGGACAGGTATGCAAGTGTGGAACCCTCCCCCAGAGAGCCTCCACCGCGCTGGCTCCTCCCCCGCGCTGGCTCCTCCCCCACGCTGGCTCCTCCCCCACGCTGGCTCCTCCCCCAGAGAGCCTCCACCGCGCTGGCTCCTCCCCCGCGCTGGCTCCTCCCCCACGCTGGCTCCTCCCCCACGCTGGCTCCTCCCCCAGAGAGCCTCCACCGCGCTGGCTCCTCCCCCGCGCTGGCTCCTCCCCCACGCTGGCTCCTCCCCCGCGCTGGCTCCTCCCCCACGCTGGCTCCTCCCCCACGCTGGCTCCTCCCCCAGAGAGCCTCCACCGCGCTGGCTCCTCCCCCGCGCTGGCTCCTCCCCCGCGCTGGCTCCTCCCCAGCGCTGGCTCCACCCTTCTACCAGAAAGCCATGATAAAAACGTGCATTGTCCCTTTATGGACAGCTGTGAGGGGCTCATGTTTGTCTGAGGAGGCAGGCTGGTGTCCGCAGACCCCACTACGCTCGCCATAGCAACCCTTCCCCCGGAAACGGGAGTGGTTGCCCCTGGCGCCCCTCTAAGGTTATCTGAGGGATTTCAGCATGGACTGGTTGTCTGATGAGGGAGAGGACCAGAGCTGGACCTCAACCCTGATGAGGGAGGCAGGGAGAGACTGTCTTCACATGACCAATAACCTGCCAACCCAATCACACACACACACACACACACACACACACACACACACACACACACACACACCACCCCCAGACAGGATTTACTCAGACATCACTGCCATGCTCTGCCAACACTGCAGACGACTCTGCTCAGAAACCATGACTTCACTTTCTGTCACACACACACGTCACACACACCACCAAGCACGCTGCTGCTACTGCAACATTCGAACAGCTGTACTGCATCTGTCATATTACTGAATAGCAATGCAGCGGTCAGATTATATATATATTTATTAGTGGTGGGCCGTTATCGGCGTTAACGCGCGTTAACGCGCTGTGACTCTTATCGGCGATAAAAAAAATATCGCCGTTGATCTATTCTCAAAGTTGGGTTGGGAGCTGGGTCTGTACTACGCAAGCTATGATGACTTTCACCTTGATATTTTAGCGCGGATGTATACCTAGCCGAATTGCACTGTAGGGGGCGAGAACGAGTCTTCGAACCTGTGTGTATGCCTTGTGTATGAAATTATCACATCAAACGTGACGTGCTAACATGGATGCAGCTATGAAGCCGCCTGGTTTGCTTCAGGGAAAATGTATTTTTAAGAAGCTTCAGAATGGAAACCTCGACAAGACTAAGGTTGTTTGCACCTTGTGCTATGCGGAATTAGTTTACTGTAGGAGTTCTTCAGTTTCAAATACCACCTAAACGCAAAGCATCCCTTAGCTAATGCGGAAAATGCCGGGCCAAGCACTGATGTAGCGCAGGGGAAGAGTCGTCGTCAAACTACGTTTGAGTGCAACCGAGGCAAGCCCGTCAGCACAGCTCTATCAGCCAAGCTATCTAAGAAACAGTAAATAAACACAAGTACATCTTATTGAACATAATTTATTTTCATCACCAATTATCATAGAAGAACAGCTTTCTCAAGCAGTTTGTGATGTATTTTGGAAACAGGAGATGAGCTCCTGGTCTAATGCGCCACCTGGCTTGAGAAACTCGTTCTCAAAGACTTACTTTTAGTCATTATTTGGGTAGCACACATATTCTGAATGCCTTCGGCGGAATTCAAATGAGCCATTTTAATCTAGATTAATCTAGATTAACACCTAGATTACAGTGAGATTAATCTAGATTAAAAAAATTAATCTATACCCACCATTAATATTTATACGTTGTTTTGATCAATTTTGACCTGTACTTTCACAGGGTCAGAACAGGCTATAGCTAACAGGACATTGATTCTGTTTACAGCATCCATGAAGGGAGTCTTGGACACTGCTTGTTCATGTCCCTGAGGAAATCCCTGTCATTTAATTAAATTACACCCTGAGAGCACATGACTGAAGTCTAGGAAATCAATGCCGGGCATCTGTCCTGCTGAGATAGTGGTCTGGCTCCGAGATTTGTCAGGAGCTGGAGAGATTACATCAAGTTCATTAGTATCGGTCATGAGAGCCGCGCTAGCCGCCAAAACGCTATCTGGTTATTCATTAGCAATCACAGTCACTCTCACCACTGCTCTCTGCTCAGCTCACATGTGGAATACTACGCTTTTGTGGCCTATTTCTTACACCCCTCCCCCTCCCCTCTTCTGTTTTATACAGTCAGGTCTTAGAGAAGCAAATCATTAGGACAAGCCAAATAAGCTGAACATCTGTTTTTCCATCCTGGTCTCAGCTCATTGGGTCCAAGCTGTAATTCAGTAGCACACGTTTAGTTGAGTGTGGCGATTCCCTCTTGACATGACACAGCTGGTGGGCTGCATGGCCTCAAGGACTTACCATGAGGAGCTTCTGGAGTTACCCTTTCCTCTCTCTCTCTGTCTGGAGGGTTAGGGTCTGGAGGGGTGGAGGTCTGGAGGGGTGGAGGTCTGGAGGGGTGGAGGTCTGGAGGGGTGGAGGTCTGGAGGGGTTAGGGTCTGGAGGGGTGGAGGTCTGGAGGGGTGGAGGTCTGGAGGGGTGGAGGTCTGGAGGGGTGGAGGTCTGGAGGGTGGAGGTCTGGGGTCTGGAGGGGTGGAGGTCTGGAGGGGTGGAGGTCTGGGGTCTGGTTTAAGTGTTTTGGTTTGTTTTATTCCTGTTTCCGTGCTGACCAGGTTTGTCCTGTGTTGTTATTCACAGGAGGACTCCAACAGATACATCGAGGAGCTTCTTCACCAGCTGGAGGAGGAGCGGAGAGGGGTGAGGAGGTAAGGAGAGGGGTGAGGAGGAGCGGAGAGGGGTGAGGAGGGTAAGGAGAGGGGTGAGGTGGTAGGGAGAGGGGTGAGGAGGTAAGGAGAGGGGTGAGGAGGTAAGGAGAGGGGTGAGGTGGTAGGGAGAGGGGTGAGGAGGTAAGGAGAGGGGTGAGGTGGTAAGGAGAGGGGTGAGGTGGTAGGGAGAGGGGTGAGGTGGTAGGGAGAGGGGTGAGGAGGTAAGGAGAGGGGGTGAGGTGGTAAGGAGAGGGATGAGGTGGTAGGGAGAGGGGTGAGGAGGTAAGGAGAGGGGTGAGGTGGTAGGGAGAGGGGTGAGGAAGGTAAGGAGAGGGGTGAGGTGGTAGGGAGAGGGGTGAGGTGGTAGGGAGAGGGGTGAGGAGGTAAGGAGAGGGGTGAGGAGGTAAGGAGAGGGGTGAGGAGGTAAGGAGAGGGGTGAGGTGGTAGGGAGAGGGGTGAGGAGGTAAGGAGAGGGGTGAGGTGGTAAGGAGAGGGGTGAGGTGGTAGGGAGAGGGGTGAGGTGGTAGGGAGAGGGGTGAGGAGGTAAGGAGAGGGGTGAGGTGGTAAGGAGAGGGGTGAGGTGGTAGGGAGAGGGGTGAGGAGGGTAAGGAGAGGGGTGAGGTGGTAAGGAGAGGGGTGAGGTGGTAAGGAGAGGGGTGAGGTTGGTAAGGAGAGGGGTGAGGAGGTAAGGAGAGGGGTGAGGTGGTAAGGAGAGGGGTGAGGTGGTAGGGAGAGGGTGAGGAGGTAAGGAGAGGGGTGAGGTGGTAGGGAGAGGGGTGAGGTGGTAAGGAGAGGGGTGAGGAGGTAAGGAGAGGGGTGAGGTGGTAAGGAGAGGGGTGAGGTGGTAAGGAGAGGGGTGAGGTGGTAGGGAGAGGGGTGAGGAGGTAAGGAGAGGGGTGAGGTGGTAAGGAGAGGGTGAGGTGGTAGGGAGAGGGGTGAGGTGGTAAGGAGAGGGGTGAGGTGGTAAGGAGAGGGGTGAGGAGGTAAGGAGAGGGGTGAGGTGGTAGGGAGAGGGGGTGAGGAGGTAAGGAGAGGGGTGAGGTGGTAAGGAGAGGGGTGAGGTGGTAAGGAGAGGGGTGAGGTGGTAAGGAGAGGGGTGAGGTGTAAGGAGAGGGGTGGTAGGGAGAGGGGTGAGGAGGTAGAGAGAGGGGTGAGGAGGTAAGGAGAGGGGGTGAGGTGGTAAGGAGAGGGGTGAGGAGGTAAGGAGAGGGGTGAGGTGGTAGGGAGAGGGGTGAGGAGGTAAGGAGAGGGGTGAGGTGGTAAGGAGAGGGGTGAGGTGGTAAGGAGAGGGGTGAGGAGGTAAGGAGAGGGGTGAGGTGGTAGGGAGAGGGGTGTGGGAGGTAAGGAGAGGGGTGTGGTGGTAAGGAGAGGGGTGAGGAGGTAAGGAGAGGGGTGAGTGGTAAGGAGAGGGGTGAGGAGGTAAGGAGAGGGGTGAGGTGGTAAGGTGAGGGGTGAGGTGGTAAGGAGAGGGGTGAGGAGGTAAGGAGAGGGGTGAGGTGGGTAGGTGTGGGGTGTGGGGTTGGTGAGGGGTGGGTGGGTGGGTTGGAGAGGGGTGAGGTGGTAAGGAGAGGGGTGAGGTGGTATGGAGTGGGGTGAGGTGGTAAGGAGAGGGGTGAGGAGGTATGGTGAGGGGTGAGGTGGTTAGGAGTGGGGTGAGGTGGTAAGGAGAGGGGTGGGAGGGGTGTGGGTGGGTGGTGGTGAGGTTAGGTGAGGGGTGAGGTGGTAGGTGAGGGGGTGTGGGTTGGTAGGGGTGAGGTGGTGAGGTGAGGGGTGAGGGGGTGGTTGGAGGGGTGGAGGGTAAGGGTGAGGGGTGAGGTGGTAAGGAGAGGGGTGAGGAGCTAAAGAGAGGGGTGAGGTGGTAAGGAGAGGGGTGAGGTGGTAAGGAGAGGGGTGAGGAGGTAAGGAGAGGAGTGAGGTGGTAGGGAGATTTGTTTGACAGATGTGTGTTGTGTTGGTAGATTCTCCATTCCACCGCTGCGGCATCTGAAACAATGTTTTAGGAGACAAGCTTTGTGTGTAGACTTGAGAAATGCGCTTTGGGTCAAACCCACTAAACGTGACAAAAGAGTAGTTTTTAGCCCAGTGTTTGGCTGGCCTGGGGCATTTATCACATCATCTAATGACCTTGGCACTCCATCTCAGTCCTCACAGTGACACAACGTCCACAAGAGAAGAGAGACCATTTCTTAAACTTCACCCCTCCATTGTGCTGCTTCTTTCCATCTCAGTGGTGTTGGTGGCCCCCCTTCTGTGGGGTTATTTCCCCCCTGAGTGGGCAGTTGGGGGTCTGTGTGTGTGTGTGTGAGGGGTTGCGTAGGGGTCCCTAGGTGGGAGGTGCAGGGGGTACAGGGGAATGAGGCGCTTCTGACCCCCCAGTGTTTACCAGCCCAGGGTCCCTCACCCAGTGTTTACCAGCCCAGGGTCCCTCACCCAGTGTTTACCAGCCCAGGGTCCCTCACCCAGTGTTTACCAGCCCAGGGTCCCTCACCCAGTGTTTACCAGCCCAGGGTCCCTCACCCAGTGTTTACCAGCCCAGGGTCCCTCACCCAGTGTTTACCAGCCCAGGGTCCCTCACCCAGTGTTTACCAGCCCAGGGTCCCTCACCCAGTGTTTACCAGCCCAGGGTCCCTCACCCAGTGTTTACCAGCCCAGGGTCCCTCACCCAGTGTTTACCAGCCCAGGGTCCCTCACCCAGTGTTTACCAGCCCAGGGTCCCTCACCCAGTGTTTACCAGCCCAGGGTCCCTCACCCAGTGTTTACCAGCCCAGGGTCCCTCACCCAGTGTTTACCAGCCCAGGGTCCCTCACCCAGGGTCCCTCACCCAGTGTTTACCAGCCCAGGGTCCCTCACCCAGTGTTTACCAGCCCAGGGTCCCTCACCCAGTGTCCCTCACCCAGTGTTTACCAGCCCAGGGTCCCTCACCCAGTGTTTACCAGCCCAGGGTCCCTCACCCAGTGTTTACCAGCCCAGGGTCCCTCACCCAGTGTTTACCAGCCCAGGGTCCCTCACCCAGGGTCCCTCACCCAGTGTTTACCAGCCCAGGGTCCCTCACCCAGTGTTTACCAGCCCAGGGTCCCTCACCCAGTGTCCCTCACCCAGTGTTTACCAGCCCAGGGTCCCTCACCCAGTGTTTACCAGCCCAGGGTCCCTCACCCAGTGTTTACCAGCCCAGGGTCCCTCACCCAGGGTCCCTCACCCAGTGTTTACCAGCCCAGGGTCCCTCACCCAGTGTTTACCAGCCCAGGGTCCCTCACCCAGGGTCCCTCACCCAGGGTCCCTCACCCAGTGTTTACCAGCCCAGGGTCCCTCACCCAGTGTTTACCAGCCCAGGGTCCCTCACCCAGGGTCCCTCACCCAGTGTTTACCAGCCCAGGGTCCCTCACCCAGGGTCCCTCACCCAGTGTTTACCAGCCCAGGGTCCCTCACCCAGGGTCCCTCACCCAGGGTCCCTCACCCAGTGTTTACCAGCCCAGGGTCCCTCACCCAGGGTCCCTCACCCAGGTCCCTCACCCAGGGTCCCTCACCCAGGGTCCCTCACCTAGGAAGTGATGTAATACAGGGGATTGTCCTTCCTGACGCCCCTAACTACTTGCCACACACACACACATAGACACACACACAGAGGAGATCTCCCTCTTATACGACAGTGTCAGATCCCCCCTGTGGAGTCAGGACAGCCAGTGCACGTTTCCATGGAGGGAAGACAAGGATCGGTATAAATAGACACGTCTTTGTGATGGAGACTTTTGCAGATGGATGACTTGGCTGTGGTTTGGTTCCTGTTTTCCCTGGGATGTTGGCAGGCCAGGACGGTGACAGTGATGGATGACACCATAAAGTCTTTTGTTCATCTGGAGCAGAAAGCTGTGCTGTGGAGGCCTCCTCCCCTCATTAGACGGTGTCTCATCACTGCATTGTAGAGAAATCACGCCCTCCCACCCTCTAACCTTCTGAATATGGAGGCCATCAATCCTCCAGAGGGAGGAAGGAGAGACACTTACATTCCACTCATCTTGGACTTCCTTGTTTTATGACCTTTTCCTGTTCTCCTGTTTATTCCTGGAATTTATTATTTACTGTTTCACTGTTGTCATATTAACACACGTTTGAGGGAGTGATTGTCATGGAACTTGGAACTTTACATGTACCATTGTTAAATCCCGAAAACACAATTGTATTTAATGTTATGATTTAAAACCAAAACATGTTTTATTTAGATTTGATAGAACAACACTTAAAATTACAGTTTTACTTTCTCTGGGCTATTCTCTTAGAAGCATCTACTATCTGCTTCGATTTCTTCTCATATCCCTCCTAGCCCGCCTCTCCTCCATCAACAAGAAGCACTTTCCTGACAAAAACAAACAGCAGATTTTCATCTCAGTGTCAACATCAGGTGGACCAGAAGGGTTGACTCTCACCAACCCTGCCCCCCTCACCAACCCCCCTCGCCAACCCCCCTCACCACCCTGCCCCCTCGCCAACCCCCTCACCAACCCTGCCCCCCTCACCAACCCCCTTCACCAACCCTGCCCCCTCGCCAACCCTGCCCCCTCACCAACCTGCCCCCCTCACCAACCCCCTTCACCAACCCTGCCCCCCTCGCCAACCCTGCCCCCTCACCAACCCTGCCCCCCTCACCAACCCCCCTCACCAACCCTGCCCCCTCGCCAACCCTGCCCCCTCACCAACCCTGCCCCCCTCACCAACCGCCCTCACCAACCCTGCCCCCTCGCCAACCCCCCTCACCAACCCTGCCCCCTCGCCAACCCCCCTCACCAACCCTGCCCCCTTGCCAACCCTGCCCCCTTCACCAACCCCCTTCACCAACCCTGCCCCCTCACCAACCCTGCCCCCCTCACCAACCAAGAAAGTTGATTCTCTGCCTCTCTACTCAGGCCAAGGCCAGGGAACTTACAAGTTTAATAGGATAAGTTGACCAGTCCTAATGCTATAATGTGATAAAGCTAAGCTTCCCTGAGACCTCCTGTTCTTCTGGGGTCTGTGTGGTCTCCTAGAGCAGAGACTGATCCCTCCTTTACAGGGCAGCTCTGCTCCAGCACATCTCCATGTGTCAGAATCCTCTACATCTCCAAGCACCTGAGATGGATCTCTCTCTCTCCTCTCCTCTCCCTCTCTCCTGTCTGTCTGCCTGTCTCTCTCTCTCTCCTCCCTCTATCTCTCTCCTCTCTCTCCTCCTCTATCTTTCTTTCCTCTCTTTCTCTGCTCTTCCAGACGTAGTGAAGCTGCAGTCAAACATACAAACATGCAGATCAGTCATACAATCACAGCCTGGATTCTGAGGAGAGAGGTCCGGTCTGAGGCAAGCATTTTTTGGATCGTATTTTACCATTCTAATTGGAGCAGCCGACATTTTCAAATAAAAAGTTGTTTTTTTCCTCAAAACAGTTGGAGGGAACAGTTGGAGGGAACAGTACACATTTCTTTCTTCCCAAAATTAATGCTAACTGAAGTTAACGTGATCATGAATACAGACCTTCCCCCCCCCCCCCCCCCCCCCCCCCCACACACACACACACACACACACACAGACTGACCACTGAAACACTGTTACAGACCTTCCCTCCACTCTGACCACTGAAACACTGTTAGAACTACACACTTCTGATCCTGGGTCTGCTGAACGTTCTGTACGTTGCTTTGGATTAAAGCATTTGATAAAATAATTTGAATGTAAAAGTGTAATACAGGTCAGGGGCTGTGGAGGTATTTCTGCCCTGTGTGTTTAAAAAAAAAAATTATTTCACCTTTATTTAGCCAGGTAGGTTAGTTGAGAACAAGTTCTCATTTGCAGCTGCGACCTGACCAAGATACAGCATAGCAATTCGACACATACAACACAGAGTTACACATGGAATAAGCAAAACATAAAAGTTACAGTAATTACAATATAACAATTAAACACAGAGGATACAAGTGCATGTAGAGATACTGGGGTGCAAAGGAGCAAGATAAATAAATAATTATTAATTAATAACCATAACCCTAATAAATACAATATTGAGATAAGGTAGATAGATGGGCTGTTTATGGGTGGGCTATGTACAAGTGCAGTGATCTGAGAGCTGCTCTGACAGTTGGCGCTTAAAGCTGGTGAGGGAGGTAAGAGTCTCCATCTTCAGAGACTCTTACTCTGTTCTTGTCTAGCTAATGATCTTCTGTAAGCTTAGAGAGTTTCAGCGTGGTGTTAGGGTTGGGGTTGTATAACTGCTAATGACCACCTTCATTTGCGCCTGTGGCTACCACCTCATTCCACAGGTGGTAGCAGGTGAGGGTTAGGGTGAGGGACGAGGTGAGGGTTAGGGTGAGGGACGAGGTGAGGGTTAGGGTTAGGGACGAGGTGAGGGTTAGGGTGAGGGACGAGGTGAGGGACGAGGTGAGGGTTAGGGTGAGGGACGAGGTGAGGGTTAGGGTGAGGGACGAGGTGAGGGTTAGGGTGAGGGACGAGGTTAGGGTGAGGGACGAGGTGAGGGTTAGGGTGAGGGACGAGGTGAGGGTTAGGGTGAGGGACGAGGTGAGGGTTAGGGTTAGGGTGAGGTTAGGGGTGAGGTGAGGGACGAGGTGAGGGTTAGGGTGAGGTGAGGGACGAGGTGAGGGTTAGGGTGAGGTTAGGGTGAGGTGAGGGTGAGGGACGAGGTGAGGGTTAGGGTGAGGGATGGGGTTAGGGTTAGGTTAGGGTGAGGTGAGGGTTAGGGTGAGGTGAGGGTGAGGGACGAGGTGAGGGTTAGGGTGAGGGATAGGGTTAGGATGAGGTGAGGGTTAGGGTTAGGGTTAGGTAAGGGTTAGGGTGAGGTGAGGGTTAGGGTGAGGTTAGAGTGAGGGTGAGGGACGAGGTTAGGGTGAGGTGAGGGTTAGGGTGAGGTGAGGGTTAGGGTGAGGAAGAGTTGAGGGTGAATCAGCTCATCGTCTCGGAGGCCCTAGGTGTGTGTGTGTGTGTTATCAGCAACATTCTAAGAACACACACCTAGACGCTGGCAGAATGAACTGGTCATGAATGTGCTGTAATGTCAGCTTCTTTACTTCTAGCCATGTGTACTAGAGAGAGGGGGAGACAGAGCGAGGGAGAGACACAGTGAGGGAGGAGCTTCTGGAGTCCCAGTCCTCCATGTCAGGGATTCAGCACTCAGTGTCTCCCTGCTTCTGTTTATTCAATTAGGAAAGAGCTTTCTTTAATATTTCATGATTATGCTACATGTGCCCTAGTTACGGCTGACTCCATTCATCTTTTGTGTCGTGAGGGACCCTGTGAGCTGATTGGCCAGATGCTCTCTGCCCGTATGCAGATCAGACGGCTGCTCTTCTAATAAACCTCATTATCTGGACGCATGATGTTTCTGTCCCAGTCAACCTAATCACAATCAAGGAGACTTCCTGAGTGTTTATTGTGATGAATGTTGTTCTCTGTGGTAATACAAGACAATCCAATAATACAAACATGAGCTGACGTGGCAAAAAGTAGATGTGTGTGCTGCGTGCACGTTTGTGCACGTGTGTGCTGCGTGCACGTGCGTGCTGTGTGCACGTGTGTGTGTGCACGTGTGTGTTTACAGTACATCTAACCTCCACTCTGCTCTAAAAGAAGCAAGAGGTGTCAGCTCTGTCCCCTGTTGTGTGTGTGAGCTACAAATGGCTTGTGTGATTAGCGTAATTGTTCATTTAGTACGGTGAATGTGGGGCAGAGGGCTTCTGATTGGTTCCCGGCTCTCTTCGTCCTCTCAGCTGAAGGCTTAGTCTTCAAGACCCCTTTAATTCCCCTCACACCCCCAGGACCCGCCCCCGCTTTTACTGACACGTCCTGTTAGGGAGGAGACAATAGAAGGAACCCCCCTTTCTCCCCTCTCTCTCCCCCCTTTCTCCCCTCTCTCTCCCCCTGCTCAGAGCTGCGTTTGTCACAGCCGTTCAGCTGAGACTGATGGTGATCACAGCAGATGGGCCGGGAGGGGGGGGGGGGGCCGGAGCGGGGGTCCTTTCTCCTCTCTCTCTCTCTCTCTCTCTCTCTCTCTCTCTCTCTCTCATCTCTCTCTCTCTCTCTCTCTCTCTCTCTCTTTCTCTCTCTCTCTCTCTCTTTCTCTCTTTCCTTTCTCTCTGTGTCTTTCTGTCTCTCTCTCTCTAACATGAAAACAACAATTGTTCATATTGCCAAAGCAACAGTAGAATTACAGAAATATTAATCAATATAAATCATGGCCTTATATATACTTATATTTCATACACTCACATACAGAGAGACACACACGGTAGTTAAACATATACATAAGTGTAATTACACCACACAGGTGTACAACTTGTATCCATGTTATTATTGTTCAAGTTGGTATATTATTAATGTTGCCAAATAATCGGTAGAAAAAATAAATGTTCTGTCTCTTTCTCTGTCTCTCTCTCTCTCTCTCTCTCTCTCTCTCTCTCTCTCTCTCTCTCTCTCTCTCTCTCTCTCCCCTTTCTCTCTCTCTCTCTCTCTCTCTCTCTCTCTCTCTCTCTCTCTCTCTCTCTCTCTGTTTCTCCTTTCTTTCTCTCTCTCCTCTCTCTCTTTCTCCTTTCTTTCTTTTCTCTTTCCTCTCTCTCTTTCTTTCTTTCTCTCTCTCTCCTCTCTCTCTCTCTCTCTCTCTCTCTCTCTCTCTCTGTCTCTCTCTCTCTCTTTTTTTTCACTCTCTCTTTGTCTCTCTCTCTCTCTCTCTTTCTCTCCACCATGAAAAGAGCTTCAGTCAGAGAATCATCACAAGCTGAGTGCCGCTTGCCAGCTCACGTCCTCACAGTGGAGTTGACCCCCAACACACACACACACACACACACACACACATGAACACACACACAGCAACACCAACATCCCGGCACCCCTCCCCCTCTGACAGGCTCCACCCCAGAGAGCTGCTCCTCCAGAGACAGTAGCTCTCCTGAACACATGTTCACCCTCCCGCAGCCAGGACAGAGAGAGAGGGAGAGAGAGAGAGGGAGAGCTGAAGGAGAGGGGAGGGCGATAGAGAGAGAGAGAGAGAGGGAGAGGGGAGGGCGATAGAGAGAGAGAGAGGAAGAGAGAGAGAGGGAGAGGGGAGGGCGATAGAGAGAGAGAGAGCGGGGAGAGAGAGAGCGGGGCAGGCTGAAACACAGCGCAGAGGGAACGTGTATGTGATGAGAGGAGGACGGTGCAGGCAAGACTACAGCTGGAGACACAGAGAGAGAAAAAGAGAGAGAAACACAGATAGAAACAGAGAGAGAGAGAAACAGAGACAGAGAGAGAGAAACAGAGAGACATGGATTGCATTTAGAGCTATAGCGAGCAACAGACTAGAGACAGAACGCCAGAAAGGGGAAGGAAGGAGAGAGAGGGAGAGAAGGAGAGTGCTGGGCTGCCTTGTGAATGTAAACTTTATCAGGCGGGAGAGAGAGAGGGAGAGAAGGAGAGAGGGACAGAGGGAGCGGAAGAGAAAGAGAGAGACGGAGCAGGATTACCATGCACTCTGTGTGAACAGCCCCAGAATGCTCCACCCCAGGCTGGGTAAGAACACCACACTACCTCCGTCAGCTAGGCACACAGCCGCTGCTAGTGGGACTACGTCGCTCAGCCGGGAGTGTGTGTGTGCGTGTAGTATGTTAGTGTTGTGACTAGTTCAGTCAGGTGTGTGTAGTATGTTGGTGTATCTGAAGCATGGTAAAGTTGTTAGATGTTCGTCTGATCGTCCTCATCAGGTTCTCCTTCTCTGACCTGCTGAGGCATGGGCCCTGAGACCAGCTGGACGTTCTCTAGTGGAGGGAACCCTGCAATTAGTTCTACCAGAGAACCCTTCTCATGTTTACCCCAGAACCAGAGAACCCTTCTCATGTTTACCCCAGAACCAGAGAACCCTTCTCTTGTTTACCCCAGAACCAGAGAACCCTTCTCATGTTTACCCCAGAACCAGAGAACCCTTCTCATGTTTACCCCAGAACCAGAGAACCCTTTTCATGTTTACCCCAGAACCGCTTCTGCTGTCAGGGACGGGTGATGATCTGAGCACAGTGCTTCTTCATTGACGGTGTTGCTCAGTGACAAAATGCTTGACGGCGCAGGGCTGTTGCTAGTGGCAACGGTACCGGTCTCAAACCAGCGTCTTTAATTGGGACGCTGGTTGGGATTTGATAACATGGAGACTTGGGGCCCAGTGGTTCTGAGAGAGGCAGGACCACTAACAGAGATGAGTGTGTGCTGGGATGTAGCATAACCCCCCTGCCCCCAACTCCCCTTCCCTGGGTCACTAACAGAGATGAGTGTGTGCTGGAACCCCCCTGCCCCCAACTCCCCTTCCCTGGGTCAGATTAAGATGACTATTTTCTCTGTACTGTCATTAGCTAGCTGTTCCAGCACTGCTACTGCTACTACAGTACTGCTACTACAGCACTGCTACTACAGCACTGCTACTACAGCACTGCTACTACAGTACTGCTACTACAGCACTGCTACTACAGCACTGCTACTACAGCACTGCTACTACAGCACTGCTACTACAGCACTGCTACTACAGTACTGCTACTACAGCACTGCTACTACAGCACTGCTACTACAGCACTGCTACTACAGCACTGCTACTACAGCACTGCTACTACAGCACTGCTACTACAGTACTGCTACTACAGCACTGCTACTACAGCACTGCTACTACAGCACTGCTACTACAGCACTGCTACTACAGCACTGCTACTACAGCACTGCTACTACAGTACTGCTAATACAGCACTGCTACTACAGCACTGCTAATACAGCACTGCTACTTCAGCACTGCTACTACAGTACTGCTAATACAGCACTGCTACTACAGCACTGCTACTTCAGCACTGCTACTACAGTACTGCTACTACAGTACTGCTACTACAGCACTGCTACTACAGTACTGCTACTACAGTACTGATACTACAGCACTGCTACTACAGTACTGCTAATACAGCACTGCTACTACAGTACTGCTACTACAGCACTGCTACTACAGCACTGCTACTACAGCACTGCTAATACAGCACTGCTACTACAGTACTTTTACAGTAATTTTTTATTTATTTAACCTTTATTTACCCAGGCAAGATCATTAAGAACAAATTCTTATTTACAGTGATGGGCTCTGACTTTGTGTACTGCTAATACAGTATTGCTAGCAGCTAGCTGCTGATAAAATAAATGTTCACTGGTTTGATGTGATGTTGCTGGCCAGCTCCTGAACTACCTGGGGGATTAAACACAGAACTACTGGAGGGGGATTAGAGCTGAGGGAATTACAACTGTAATTCTGGGTTCCCATGCGGCCAGTAATCAGTTTTCAGTTTTTTCATGAGAGAACATATATTGAGGATACTTTGGGATATAAATGCTACGTGCATATGAATCTCCAACATGGCCCGAACTCTGTAGTAATCCTCTTAGCGCTGGACAGAGTGATGTCAGAAGTTGGTGTGTTGGTAAGCCAGCAGTGATGGGATCAGTAATGGACAGTGCAGTCAGATGCTGGAGTTAACAACCTGCCAGGCGGTCCTCACTCAGTCCCCACTAAGCCTCGTCCACATGGCTGGGAAGCAAACAGAGGGCATCCATCTGAGATCCAAACAACCTCTCAGTTGGAGAGGGAGAGGGTTAGCTGTGTTTGGAGAGGGTGGGGGTTAGCTGTGTTAAGAGTGGGTTAGGGTTAGGGGGTTTCATGATGGGGTTAGGGCTAACTGTGTTTAGAGAGGGATGGTTAGGGGGTTTCATGATAGTGTGTTTGTTGTCATTCTTTATTTTAGTCTCCAAATCTCTCCTCTGCTCCATCACTCTTTATCTCTCTCTTCCTCTCCTTCTCTCCATCCCCACCTCACTCTATCTCTCTCTTTCCCTTTCTCCCCCCCTCTGTCCCTCTCCCCCTCCTCTCTGCTTCCGCTGGGCCTCCCTGTCCCTGTGTGTGATGCTGCTGTGTGCTCTCAGGTCAGACTGAAACACTGAGGAATGTTCTTGTCTCAGCAGGGAGCGCTCCCCTCCGCTCAGTTTCATTTGGAGGGGGACCCCGGTCCTCTCCGGCCTCCAATCTGGAGGGGGACCCCGGTCCTCTCCGGCCTTTAATCTGGAGGGGGACCCCGGTCCTCTCCGGCCTCCAATCTGGAGGGGGACCCCGGTCCTCTCCGGCCTCCAATCTGGAGGGGGACCCCGGTCCTTTCCGGCCTCCAATCTGGAGGGGGACCCCGGTCCTCTCCGGCCTCCAATCTGGAGGGGGACCCCGGTCCTCTCCGGCCTCCAATCTGGAGGGGGACCCCGGTCCTCTCCGGCCTCCACAGCCTCTGTGGGGCCTCTTCTCCCTCTGATAGCAGAAGGTAGTCATGTGTTTCTTTAGCAGATACTTTTATCCAAATGTGGTGGAGCAGATTCTTCCATCTCTACATACAACAGACTGGGGTTAGACACAACCCTGCCTCTGCTGCCTCTGCTGCCTCTGCTGCCTTGGCTGCCTCTGCTGCCTCTGCTGCCTCGGCTCTCTCTGCTGTTTCTAATGTTTAAGCTGTTTTCAGCTTGCTGGCCATTCACCCCAGTAGTGCTCTGAATGCATTCCTCTCCAGGCTTGCGAGGCATGTCTCTTTGAGGAAGCAGCACGTGGGAGCTCTTAAAAACCGCCAGAGGTCTCAGAGGACTCCTCTCCTCCTCCTGTCTCACAGAAGAACTCCTCTCCTCCTCCTGTCTCACAGAAGAACTCCTCTCCTCCTCCTGTCTCACAGAGGAACTCCTCTCCTCCTCTTGTCTCACAGAAGAACTCCTCTCCTCCTCCTGTCTCACAGAGGACTCCTCTCCTCCTCCTGTCTCACAGAAGAACTCCTCTCCTCCTCCTGTCTCACAGAGGACTCCTCTCCTCCTCCTGTCTCACAGAGGACTCCTCTCCTCCTCCTGTCTCACAGAGGAACTCCTCTCCTCCTCCTGTCTCACAGAGGAACTCCTCTCATCCTCCTGTCTCACAGAGGACTCCTCTCCTCCTCCTGTCTCACAGAAGAACTCCTCTCCTCCTCCTGTCTCACAGAGGAACTCCTCTCCTCCTCCTGTCTCACAGAGGAACTCCTCTCATCCTCCTGTCTCACAGAGGACTCCTCTCCTCCTCCTGTCTCACAGAGGAACTCCTCTCCTCCTCCTGTCTCACAGAGGAACTCCTCTCCTCCTCCTGTCTCACAGAGGACTCCTCTCCTCCTCCTGCCACCCTGGTTGTGGTGGGCCGGCCTTGCACCCGAGGTGATTTTACTGAGCTTGTTTAGAGGAAGGGTCTTGGTCTCCTGTTCGATCCAGATGGCAGCATGCTCACTGTGTCATCCCCAGCCTCCTGGTTTTTACCATAGCATGTTTACCTTCTTGGCGTCTTTCCTGTGGAATGGGTCGTCTCTCTCAAGATAGTAAGAGTTGACGCACTGACACCACTTACAAACAGTAGGAAGAGGCAGATGTGCCTGCCTGCTGTATCCAGCTTCCTGCTGAGTGTGGAGACAGCCTGTCCCCACAGGAGTGTTCTTTCTCCAGCAGCATTCCTTGGGTTTGTGATGGCCGTTTTGCTCCTTGTCAGATGGTTTAGGTTGTGTTACTGAGACTGTTGCACTGAGGCTGTGTCACTGAGGCTGTGTCACTGAGGCTGTGTTACTGAGGCTGTGTTACTGAGGCTGTGTCACTGAGGCTGTGTTACTGAGGCTGTGTCACTGAGGCTGTGTCACTGAGGCTGTGTCACTGAGGCTGTGTTACTGAGGCTGTGTTACTGAGGCTGTGTCACTGAGGCTGTGTCACTGAGGCTGTGTCACTGAGGCTGTGTTACTGAGGCTGTGTTACTGAGGCTGTGTCACTGAGGCTGTGTTACTGAGGCTGTGTTACTGAGGCTGTGTTACTGAGGCTGTGTTACTGAGGCTGTGTCACTGAGGCTGTGTCACTGAGGCTGTGTCACTGAGGCTGTGTTACTGAGGCTGTGTTACTGAGGCTGTGTCACTGAGGCTGTGTTACTGAGGCTGTGTTACTGAGGCTGTGTTACTGAGGCTGTGTTACTGAGGCTGTGTCACTGAGGCTGTGTTACTGAGGCTGTGTCACTGAGGCTGTGTTACTGAGGCTGTGTCACTGAGGCTGTGTTACTGAGGCTGTGTCACTGAGGCTGTGTTACTGAGGCTGTGTCACTGAGGCTGTGTTACTGAGGCTGTGTCACTGAGGCTGTGTTACTGAGGCTGTGTCACTGAGGCTGTGTTACTGAGGCTGTGTCACTGAGGCTGTGTTACTGAGGCTGTGTCACTGAGGCTGTGTCACTGAGGCTGTGTTACTGAGGCTGTGTCACTGAGGCTGTGTTACTGAGGCTGTGTCACTGAGGCTGTGTTACTGAGGCTGTGTTACTGAGGCTGTGTTACTGAGGCTGTGTCACTGAGGCTGTGTCACTGAGGCTGTGTTACTGAGGCTGTGTTACTGAGGCTGTGTTACTGAGGCTGTGTCACTGAGGCTGTGTTACTGAGGATGTGTTACTGAGGCTGTGTTACTGAGGCTGTGTTACTGAGGCTGTGTCACTGAGGCTGTGTTACTGAGGCTGTGTTACTGAGGCTGTGTTACTGAGGCTGTGTCACTGAGGCTGTGTTACTGAGGCTGTGTTACTGAGGCTGTGTTACTGAGGCTGTGTCACTGAGGCTGTGTTACTGAGGCTGTGTTACTGAGGCTGTGTTACTGAGGCTGTGTCACTGAGGCTGTGTTACTGAGGCTGTGTTACTGAGGCTGTGTTACTGAGGCTGTGTTACTGAGGCTGTGTCACTGAGGCTGTGTCACTGAGGCTGTGTCACTGAGGCTGTGTTACTGAGGCTGTGTTACTGAGGCTGTGTTACTGAGGCTGTGTTACTGAGGCTGTGTCACTGAGGCTGTGTCACTGAGGCTGTGTCACTGAGGCTGTGTTACTGAGGCTGTGTTACTGAGGCTGTGTTACTGAGGCTGTGTTACTGAGGCTGTGTTACTGAGGCTGTGTCACTGAGGCTGTGTCACTGAGGCTGTGTCACTGAGGCTGTGTCACTGAGGCTGTGTTACTGAGGCTGTGTTACTGAGGATGTGTTACTGAGGCTGTGTCACTGAGGCTGTGTTACTGAGGCTGTGTTACTGAGGCTGTGTCACTGAGGCTGTGTTACTGAGGCTGTGCTGTTCCATGCTGCGTCGTCCACTTAGAGCTTAGCAGATAGAGAGAGGACAGTTTCACAGGGGAAAAATGCATGAAATTAGATTCAGCTTGAATCTATCTCTCCTGAATAGCATCTCGCTGATCTAAAAACAGCAAACACAGTTCACAGACTCTTAGCAAAAAACATTTATGATTTTTGGAAGGAGTGAGGTTTTATATTGAGGTCTGCTGGGGTTGGGAATGTCAACAGACTTCAGCTCCCCCTCCCTGCGTCGTAAATCTGTGGGTGATTACAGGCAGGGATCTTCCTCTCAGAGAGCTCTGGCTCAGAGCTGCACTGGACCGAGTTCTGTGGAAGATCACCTCTCTCTCTCTCTCTCTCTCTCTCTCTCTCTCTCTCTCTCTCTCTCTCTCTGTCTCTCTCTCTCTCTCTCTCTTCCTCTCTATTTCTTTGTCTTTCTCTTTGTTGCTTTGTTGCTCTCTGTTTTGGTTCTGTCTTGCTCTCTGTTTCTCTTCCTCTCTCTCTCTGTTTCTCTTCCTCTCTCTCTCCTCTCGGTCTGTTGTGAGACATTCTTTCTTCGACAGACAGACAGACAGACAGACTGTTGACCCCTGAAAGCCAGTGTTTGCCGTTTGTGAGGCCTGGCTTATGTGAGTGGGGCTGAAAGCGTGGTGTTTGCACACCTCTGAAATGCCGCGTTGACAATGAGAGTCAAACGGCCAGAGGGGCGTGGCATCACCCAGTGGGCCATGAGTCAGCACAACAGAGAACTACAAAGGGCTGGGATGTGCAGACAGACAGACGGACAAAGTTTAGCCTGTGAGTAAATGAAAAGCATTTGCATTTACATTTAGTCATTTAGCAGACACTCTTATCCAGAGCGACTTACAGTAAGTACAGGGACATTCCCCCGAGGCAAGTAGGGTGAAATGTCTTGCCCAAGGACACGTCATTTAGCACGGCCGGAATCAAACCGGCAACCTTTTGATTAAGCCCGATTCCATTTGTTGACTGTCTTGTGTACAGTAGTGTTCTCTAAAAACACACTCACATACACACACACACACACACTCTCACTCACTCACACACACACTCTCTCACATACACACACACTCACACACACCGTCTGTATGGACAGAATGTGCAGATGATGACACCTTCCTGGTGTGGATGTGTAGCAGTGAGAGCACCTCAATAAAAACATCTCTTCTGGGAGTGAGCGTTAGTTTTGGCATGTATGTGTGTGTATGTGATAGTATGTGTGTGTATGGGTGATAATGTGTGTGTGTGTGTATTTCTCGTGTGTTGGTCCAAGGGTCAGGGGTTAGTGTGTTCTCTAGCCTGTGACCTCTGCCTTCCTGTCCCAGGAAGGCCTGCTGTCACACACCACCCTCCACACACACACACACCACCCTCCACACACACACCGCACACACACACCACCCTCCATAGCAGCACATTCCATGCCCAGTCAGAAACTGGTTAGTGGTGTCAGAAGATGAGGAATGTGCCTTTTGAGCTTTTTATTGTTACGGTTTAAAAGCTGTTGTTCCTGTGTTCTGGTGGTGTGTGGGGGCAGCAGGTGGTGTTCCTGTGTTCTGGTGGTGTGTGGGGGCAGCAGGTGGTGTTCCTGTGTTCTGGTGGTGTGTGGGGGCAGCAGGTGGTGACTGGTTGGTGACATGGCAGAGCTTGAGAAGTCCTTTGTGCCTGCAGTCACATGTCCTTTGTGATTATTCCAGAGAAAACCTCATCACGTTACACCTGTCTATTATTGATGGCTGTGCTGAGGTAGCACTCATTATTCCTCCACAGTGCACCCCCTATACTCTCTCTCACACTCACTTTCTCCCTCTCTCCTCTCTCTCACACTCACTTTCTCCCTCTCTCCTCTCTCTCACACTCACTTTCTCCCTCTCTCCTCTCTCTCACACTCACTTTCTCCCTCTCTCCTCTCTCTCACACTCACTTTCTCCCTCTCTCCTCTCTCTCACACTCACTTTCTCCCTCTCTCCTCTCTCCCTCCCTCTTTCTCTTTCTCTCTGTTTTACTCCCATCCACTCACCAGCGTCATGTTTGAACAAACAACAACAGAGCAGCTTCCCAGCATGCAGTTCAAACACTCGCTCCTGTAAGGCCAGGCCAGGCCTGTCAGCTCAGGTTGTCTCGCTCCTGCCCACACACACACACACACACACACACACACACAGCATATTGTCTCTCAGAGGGATTGACCCCCCTTCAGATCCTGTCTTTGCTGGAACACTTTGACGTGGCTCCACATGACTAGAGGAAGATCACAGAGAGAGAGAGGCAGAGAGAGAGAAATAGAGAGAGAGGCAGAGAGAGAGAGGCAGAGAGAGGATGTTTGTGTTATTTGGATCTGAAGTCTCTGTAATTTTTTTCTGACTGTCTCTGCAGCAGCTTGTGTGTGGTGTGGGAACCATGTGATGTTGAGGTGTAGGGAGGTGTCTGGTTGTGTGTGTGTCTGGTTGTGTGTGTGTCTGGTTGTGTGTGTGTCTGGTTGTGTGTGTGTCTGGTTGTGTGTGTGTCTGGTTGTGTGTGTCGGTGTGTGTGTCTGGTTGTGTGTGTGTCTGGGTGTTTGTGTGTCTGGTTGTGTGTGTCTGTGTTTGTGTGTCTGGTTGTGTGTGTCTGTGTTTGTGTGTCTGGTTGTGTATGTATGTAGTAGTAGTAGGCACTTAACTATCTAGGAATGAACAAATAATAATCTAAAACAAGTCACCAATACTAAATAGGAAAATACAAGAGAAAAAAACTAAACTACATACCCAATACTGCCCAGTGTGTGAATGTGTTAGTGAGAATGTGTATCTGGTTGTGTTCAAGACATGAGCGATTTGAACTCTGTCAAGATGCCAGGCAGGTTTACACAGCTGCAACTGGTTAGTACCGAACCGATCGGCAAAATGTTTAAAGTGGTCCGTGATTGAAATGCAAATGTCCCATGACTTCACGCTGAAGCCCCTCCTGAACTCCACTTGTGTGAAAACCTGAAACCTTCTCACGTCCTGCCAGAGGATCTGAACCTTCTCACGTCCTGCCAGAGGATCTGAACCATCTCACTTCCTGCCAGAGGATCTGAACCTTCTCACTTCCTGCCAGAGGATCTGAACCTTCTCACGTCCTGCCAGAGGATCTGAACCCTTCTCACGTCCTGCCAGAGGATCTGAACCCTTCTCACGTCCTGCCAGAGGATCTGAACCCTTCTCACGTCCTGCCAGAGGATCTGAACCATCTCACTTCCTGCCAGAGGATCTGAACCATCTCACTTCCTGCCAGAGGATCTGAACCTTCTCACGTCCTGCCAGAGGATCTGAACCTTCTCACGTCCTGCCAGAGGATCTGAACCCTTCTCACGTCCTGCCAGAGGATCTGAATCCTTTTCACGCTTGCCAGAGGATCTGAACCTGAAACCTTCTCACGTTCTGCCAGAGGATCTGAATCCTTCTCACGTCCTGCCAGAAGATCTGAACTCTTCTCACGTCCTGCCAGAGGATCTGAACTTTCTCACGTCCTGCCAGAGGATCTGAACCTGAACCCTTCTCATGTCCTGCCAGAGGATCTGAACCCTTCTCACGTCCTGCCAGAAGATCTGAATCCTTCTCACGTCCTGCCAGAAGATCTGAACCCTTCTCACGTCCTGCCAGAGGATCTGAACCCTTCTCACGTCCTGCCAGAGGATCTGAACCTGAACCCTTCTCACGTCCTGCCAGAGGATCTGAACCTGAACCCTTCTCAGGTCCTGCCAAAGGATCTGAACCTGAACCCTTCTCACGTCCTGCCAGAGGATCTGAACCCTTCTCACGTCCTGCCAGAGGATCTGAACCTGAACCCTTCTCACGTCCTGCCAGAGGATCTGAACCTGAACCCTTCTCACGTCCTGCCAGAGAATCTGAACCTGGACACAAACGCTGCCGTTCACGACTTCACTGTTTTGACTGCCGGTTAAATATGTACCAATTACTATAATTATGTTTTACACAGAATGTCAAATTGCTTCTATTTTTGGCAACAATTTTCTGGGGCTGGCTCATGTTTCCCCGGCGTTGTAACATGTCTGTACAGAAGTGGTCTGAAACTTAACCTCTTATATATCTGTACAGAAATGATCTGAAACTTAACCTCTTACACGTCTGACTGAACAATAACAAAGACTTCAAAACATCTAGACCAGCCTTGCTTAGCAACACATCTAGACCAGCCTTGCTTAGCAAAACAAAAAGTGAGCCAGAAGTCACTGGCTTAGTTGAGCTACAAGTTCATGTGACGCCACTCACCAGTTTGTTACTAAAGCACACACACACATACCACATCTCTCACAACTTTAGTCACTGTGGCTAACAGTGCTAGCTTCTGTACTGTAGCTGGCTGTACTGTAGCTAGTTGTATTGTAGCTAGCTGTACTGTAGCAAGCTGTACTGCAGCTACTGTACTGTGTAGCTACAGAGAAATGAGTTTCTCCAGGTTAGATTGGGAAGAATATATTGGTTTGAGGTGTACTCCGTGATGAGACACTGTGAAGGTTAGGTTCCCTCAGCGGAGCAGGGAGCTGGCTGGGATTCTTGATGGTGGGCAGACTGTGTTGAGCTGTCTGTCTCTTGGTCTGGGATCTCCTGGTCTGAGATCTCCTGGTCTGGGATCTCCTGGTCTGAGATCTCCTGGTCTGGGTTCACCTGGTGTGGTTCTGTCAGACAGACAGGTATCTGTAGATGAGTTGTCAGACAGACAAGTTCTGTCAAAGAGACAGGTAGTGTTGTCAGTGTGGGAGCATCTATAGAGGAGGATGTGTGATGTGTACTAAGTGGCCTCTCATCAGCAGGGAGATGCCCTCACTCTGATGCCCTCACTCTGATGCCCTCACTCTGATGCCCTCACTCTGATGCCCTCACTCTGATGCCCTCACTCTGATGCCCTCACTCTGATGCCCTCACTCTGATGCCCTCACTCTGATGCCCTCACTCTGATGCCCTCACTCTGATGCCCTCACTCTGATGCCCTCACTCTGATGCCCTCACTCTGGGTGAACGTGTCACTGGACTAGTGAGTGTGTGTGTGTAGTTAAAGTGAGTGTGTTGCTGGACCAGTAAGTGTGTGTGTGTGTGTAGTTAAAGCGAATGTAAACCTTAAGGTTTCTTCAACAGGGACAGTCTTGAATTGACTGTGACCCAATATCAGCTATTCACTCTTTGTTATTGTTCTCTCTCTCCCTTTCTATGTCTCTCTCTCCCCCCTCTCTCTCCTCCTCTCTCTCACCCTCCCACTCTCTCTCTCTCTCTCTACTCCTCTCTCTGTCTCTCTCTCTCTCCCCCACTCCCCCCTCTCTTCTTTTGTCCAGAGAGAAGCTGGCAGTGGCTCGCTTGCAGAGGGAAGTTGCACGGAGCAAAAGTGAAGGAACAATGGTACAGTTGAATTCTATGTTGTACTGTTCTGTCTCTTACACACACACACACACACACACACACACACACACACACACACACACACACACACACACACACACACACACACACACACACACTAACCCATGGTCTATTAACACACACAAGCCATTCCTAAGAGTGTTGTTTTTTTTGTGTGTGTATGTGTTTGTTTGTGTATCTGTGTGTTCTGCCATAAACCTACAGCTCAGTTTAAGAGTTCTCACGTGGCTGTCCAACCTGGTATCTAGCTGGTACCTGGGCTGGTATCTAGATGGTACTTGGGCTGGTATCTAGCTGGTACTTTGGCTGGTATCTAGCTGGTACTTGGGCTGGTATCTAGCTGGTACATGGGCTGGTATCTAGCTGGTACTTGGGCTGGTATCTAGCTGGTACCTGGGCTGGTATCTAGCTGGTACCTGGGCTGGTATCTAGCTGATACTTGGGTTGGTATCTAGCTGGTACCTGGGCTGGTATCTAGCTGGTACTTTGGTTGGTATCTAGCTGGTACCTGGGCTGGTATCTAGCTGGTACTTGGGTTGGTATCTAGCTGGTACCTGGGCTGGTATCTAGCTGGTACCTGGGCTGGTATCTAGCTGGTACCTGGGTGGGTCACCCAGAGGTGCTGCCTGGTGACTGCAGGCTGAAGGGCAGGGTCCAGGTCTTATGTTAGTCTGGTTGTGTAACTCAGGAGAGGAGGGGTCTGGACAGGCAGGCAGAGGGCAGTAGTTCTGTTGTGGAGTGGCCGAGAGAGAAGAGAGACCAGCTGACCAACTGACAAAGAGAGATCAGTGTGGTGGGAGAGAGACGAGGTGAGGAGTTACTCTCCTGCCTTCATCACAGCTGCTCTGTTGAGGAGAGCTGGAACAGAACAAGATGTTTGATCCATAACTATCAGCATCACAGGTGTGCCTAACACGGAACACAGAATGACTTGAATATGGTTTGAATCAGGCCCGTACTCCACCACCCTGAGTGTCCACCTTGTCTTCTGCTTCGTTTCCCAGCCTGGTGTGTGTGTGTGTGTGTGTGTGAGAGGGAGAGAGAGGAGCTTGTGTGATATTGATTTCCACAGTGTCTCCTAGGAATGTAGGCAGCACCCCAAGGTCACCCTGGCGCCTCAGAACTACACACTGCACTCTCAGACAACACACACACGTTACTGCACTCTCACACGACACACACATGTTACTGCACGACACACACACACGTGCTGACTGGCTGGCTGGGTCGTGAGACCAGTCTACCAGAAGCTTTCAGCCCTCAGAATCACACGAGTGGAAGCCTGTCCTCATTGTCTGAATTAGAGTTTCTCCTCTCCTGGCTAGCTGACTGACCATTTAAAACGGTGGGTGAGATTACGACCTGTGGGGACAGCTGTCTAAACAACATGGAAAAATAAACTCAGTTTGTATGAAAGCTGTGGGGGGGCTGTGAGGGGGCCGTGGGGGGATTGTGGGAGCTGTGAGGGGGCTGGGGGGGCTGTGAGGGGGCTGTGGGGGCTGTGAGGGGGCTGTGGGGGGGCTGTGAGGGGGCTGGGGGGGCTGAGCTGAGGGGGACCCCAGGAAGCAGGGGGATGCAGGGGGACATTGCCTTTGGGCTCCGTATCTGGGAGATCCTGCAGGAGAGGCTGAGGGGCGGAGCTAGCACTCAGGACTAGCCCTAACCCTAGACCTCAGGACTAGCTCTAACCCTAACCCTCAGGACTAGCTCTAACCCTAACCCTCAGGACTAGCTCTAACCCTAACCCTCAGGACTAGCTCTAACCCTAACCCTCAGGACTAGCCCTAACCCTAACCCTCAGGACTAGCTCTAACCCTAACCCTCAGGACTAGCCCTAACCCTAACCCTCAGGACTAGCTCTAACCCTAACCCTCAGGACTAGCTCTAACCCTAACCCTAGACCTCAGGACTAGCTCTAACCCTAACCCTCAGGACTAGCTCTAACCCTAACCCTAGACTTCAGGACTAGATCTAAGCCTAACCCTAGACCACACTTCAGAGAGGCTGAGGAGCGGAGCTAGACCATGCTTCGGGGCTTCTAGCATTTATCTAGCAGGATTCAACATGAACAGTAGAGCAGGTCCTCTCGAGTGAGTTTGTAAACGCTTTATCATACCTAAATTTAAAAATATTTAAAAACCTATGTGTCTAAACCTTCTTCAGTACAGACATCTCTATGTTTAATTTATGAATGTGGGACTTGCACTGTGCATACAGTCCCTGGTGTGTGCGTCTGTATGTCTGTGCGTCTGTATGTCTGTGTGTGTGTGTGTGCGTGCGTGTGTGTGTGCGTGTAAAGAGGACCAGAGAGACTCTCCCAGCCTTTGATTCTCCAAGAGCTCCTACTGAGGTTTTACTGTCTAATGAAGAGATTATCGAGTTAGCTCACACACACACAGCCAGACACACTAGCACACACACTTTACACTGTGTCTGGTAGCTGAGATGTGGTTACTGTGCACTGTGTCTGGTAAAGTGCTTCTGATCCTTGGTCTTATGCTGTACTTTCTATAAGCAGTATTTGTACCATCAGTAGGCCTACTACTGGGTCTCTGTCCTGCTGTGATCAACACACTTCTGCTTCAAACTGGTAGCAGCCACACACACGGCTTCCTGACTATGGGAACAGGGCGGCTCAAGGTCATGCAAATCAATCAAGCAGAGTGTTTAGAGGGTATTAAACAGAACAGATTGTGTGAAGGTTTGACCTGACATGTCAATTGGCAGAGGTATCTGCTGGTGGAGCTGTAGGGACGGTCTTGTTTAGGGGGAGATGGACATCTATAGGAGGAAGACGGAAGTGCAGATTCCCAACGCCATGCAACCCTGCTAGGATTCACAATGCATCCCTGCTAGGATTCACAATGCATCCCTGCTAGGATTCACAATGCATCCCTGCTAGGATTCACAATGCATCCCTGCTAGGATTCACAATGCATCCCTGCTAGGATTCACAATGCATCCCTGCTAGGATTCACAATGCATCCCTGCTAGGATTCACAATGCATCCCTGCTAGGATTCACAATGCATCCCTGCTAGGATTCACAATGCATCCCTGCTAGGATTCACAATGCATCCCTGCTAGGATTCACAATGCATCCCTGCTAGGATTCACAATGCAACCCTGCTAGGATTCACAATGCAACCCTGCTAGGATTCACAATGCATCCCTGCTAGGATTCACAATGCATCCCTGCTAGGATTCACAATGCATCCCTGCTAGGATTCACAATGCATCCCTGCTAGGATTCACAATGCATCCCTGCTAGGATTCACAATGCATCCCTGCTAGGATTCACAATGCATCCCTGCTAGGATTCACAATGCATCCCTGCTAGGATTCACAATGCATCCCTGCTAGGATTCACAATGCATCCCTGCTAGGATTCACAATGCATCCCTGCTAGGATTCACAATGCAACCCTGCTAGGATTCACAATGCATCCCTGCTAGGATTCACAATGCATCCCTGCTAGGATTCACAATGCATCCCTGCTAGGATTCACAATGCATCCCTGCTAGGATTCACAATGCATCCCTGCTAGGATTCACAATGCAACCCTGCTAGGATTCACAATGCAACCCTGCTAGGATTCACAATGCATCCCTGCTAGGATTCACAATGCAACCCTGCTAGGATTCACAATGCATCCCTGCTAGGATTCACAATGCAACCCTGCTAGGATTCACAATGCATCCCTGCTCAGAGAAAGGAGTGAATGTTTCTTCAGCTTTCAGCAGTTTTCATTTTAAAATGATGGATTCTTACCCCGTCGCTGCTTGTGTGAAAACAGAGGCTAGTGATGTATTTACCACATTTACATTTACATTTAGTCATTTAGCAGACGCTCTTATCCAGAGTGACTTACAGTAAGTACAGGGACATTCTCCCCGAGGCAAGTAGGGTGAAGTGCCTTGCCCAAGGACACAATGTCATTTGGCATGGCCGGGAATCGAACCAACAACCTTCTGATTAATAGCCCGACTCCCTAACCACTCAGCCATCTGACCCCCCACAAACACGAGAGCTTGTGGACGTTAATATGCTGGCTATCACCCGCAAGCCTTATTTTCCTGAATGTAAAGTGTTAGAACAGTAAATCCCTGAGCTGTGATGTCTGGGGAGGTCTGGCCCTGTTCAGGAGACGCTGGGTTGAGCTGGATTGAGCTGCCCTGAGACTTGAGTTAAACACAAAAATTAACAAATGGAACAAAAGCCATACTGCTTTCCTTGTAACGTTTGTTGTAAAGGAGGGTGGTGGTATAACAGCTCTTGGCTGTGTCTGATGTGTGTGGGAGGGAGACCTGTTAAACAACATTACTGCCCTTCTGTCAAAACACCAAATCACTGAACAGTATCACTTACACCTCTGCTTCCAGGCTAGGGGAGACATCTGGACGCTTTATAGTTCTGTTCCAGAGGTGTTTAATCAGGGAATATGACTGCTCGCAACAAACTGGCAAAATAATATCAGAATTTACCAGCTGTGAAATGGTGTTGTATTTCGGGACCTTTGCATCGTCAGTGTTTGTGACACCTGCATGATAATATTCCGTACAACAAGATTTAATTTGTTCTGTTAATTTGTTAAGTCTGTTCTGAATTTGTTCTGAAGATCAGCTGTTTGTCTAAACGAGGTCTGAACACCGTGTCCCCAGGCCTGTAGGGTGATGAGCTCAGGTGTTGGCAGACCTCTAGTCCAGATCTAGGTCTGGTCCAGGTCTTTGTCTAGTCCAGGTCCTGGTTCAGTCTACTCCTGGTCTAGTCCAGATCTAGACCAGGTCTATGTCTAGTCCAGATGCAGGTCTATGTCTAGTCCAAGTCCTGGTGTAGTCCAGGTGTATTGGTTCAGGAGAGAAACAGTGTTACTCTGCACTACCTCGTCGTTAACATGTTTAGTGTTTGTGTTTAGTGTTCGTCTGGTGGAGTGATTTGGTGGATGCAGTTGTATTCCTTGTTTCGCCTGTTTGACTTGATTTCCTGCACAGTTCCAGCACAGCGCTGGAACAATTTATCTTTACAGCGATGCTGGTATAGACAGTTTAATGTGTGTGGGATTTAGTCACACAGCATTGCCTGCTTGTAGCACTGGACAATCTTGTGTCCAGGCAGCCACTGGATGGCGCTGTAGGGCTGTTGTCATGTCAAATTTAGAAAGAAAAGAAAGGTTTTAATTTCTCAATTAGAATTTGTTTTTAATATTTTTAACCATTAGCAAGTTGAGCTAATGCCACTCTGAGGTAGGAGAAGGAAACAGAAGCAGGTTTCTGAAGCAACACAACTTGATGTCAAGTGTCATGACTTCCAGACTTCAACAATGTCTGTCTGATCATTAAATGTGACTGAGTGATAATTATATGTCATTAAGCACCATGCAACTAATGCTTCAATTCAGACCTTGAAGCATCTTGGTGGTCATAATTATAGACTTACAATAGGCAAGACTCTTGCTTTGCAAAGTCAATACATCTAGCCAGTCAGACAATCAGTCAGTCAGTCAGCTAACTAGCTAGCCAAACAGTCAGCCAGCTAATCAGTCAGTCAGTCAGACAGCTAATTAATCAGCCAGCCAGCCAGTCATCTAGCCAGCCAACCGCCCAGCCAGACAGTTGGCTGTGTCCAATCCCTAACCTCCCTGTCACTAAGACCAGCCAATCCCTAACCTTCCTGTCACTAAGACCAGCCAATCCCTAACCTCCCTGTCACTAAGACCAGCCAATCCCTAACCTCCCTGTCATTAAGACCAGCCTGGTGGAACAACACATTGTTATTGACAGAGATTGACCAGACAGGGGTGGCTAGGAATAGAACACGTAGCTCATAGACGCATCCAATCATGATTCACCTCAACCTTTAATATGACTTTGACCGCCGAAACACTGTCAGAACTATCAGTGTGTAGATGTGGATGTGTACAGTAAATGTTGGTGTATGAGAGTGTGTGGATGTGTACAGTAAATGTTGGTGTATGAGTGTGTGTGGATGTGTACAGTAAATGTTGGTGTATGAGAGTGTGTGGATGTGTACAGTAAATGTTGGTGTATGAGTGTGTGTGTGGATGTGTACAGTAAATGTTGGTGTATGAGATTGTGTGTGGCTTTTCAGAGTAAATGGTGGTTTATGAGAGTGTGTGCGGATGTTTACAGTAAATGTTGGTGTATGAGAGTGTGTGTGGATGTGTACAGTAAATGTTGGTGTATGAGAGTGTGTGTGGATGTTTACAGTAAATGTTGGTGTATGAGAGTGTGTGTGGATGTGTACAGTAAATGTTGGTGTATGAGAGTGTGTGTGGATGTGTACAGTAAAGGAACGTGTGTGTATACTGGGGCAGTGCTCAGGCCCTGAGCACTGCAGAGCTGGAGGGAAGGTTCTCGGTGAGAGCAGACTGCTGACCTGAGTGTGTGTTGGCTTGTATGCTGGTGGTGTTGTGTGGGTGCTGTTGTGCGTGTGTGAACGTGTGTAGTGGCAAGATGAGTCTCTGAGCTCTAAGTCAGAGTAGTCCAAACATGGCAGCTCCTGCAGACCCACCCCTCGTCCACCTTCACGATGGTTCAACCTTCAGCACCCAAGTCGGATCATGACCATGCAGGAAGCAAACTTCCTGTTGGATGTGCAGCCTCTGAAGAGCTACTTCCTGTGTTCTGTTGTCCCGGCAGCGAGAGAAGCTTCTGAGCGCCCTGGAGGAGGAGCGGCACCGCAGGGGGGGCAGCGAGAGACATCTGGGGGAGGCGATGGAGGACTCCCAGCTGGAGCGCGCTCAGATGGTCTCCTTACAGCAGCACGTCTCCAGGTAACCCCCTCGCCATGGTTATCGCATCCACGACACCGGTCGATAGTAACACCAACGAGCATAGCTGGTTGTTGAGGAAAGGTTATAAGAGAGACGTTTGGTTCATGCTAATCCTCTTTGGTTCCACTTGTTTGCGCTGAGCTGGACTGTGGTCTGGCTGAATGGGAACAGCTCTATGTTAGGTCCAAATCCCCTGTAATGTTGCTTGGGATAAACCCACCTCTTAAGTGGATCGATACATTATTATTTATTTTGTGATGTTGCACTCAGTTATTCCCACAGTACCTTCTAAATGATCTGTGTCTGGTCCCCTGGTCCTGCTGGTGTCTGGTCCTGCTGGTGTGTCTGGTCCCCTGGTCCTGCTGGTGTGTCGTGTCCCCTGGTCCTGCTGGTGTTTCTAGTCCCCTGGTCCTGCTGGTGTTTCTAGTCCCCTGGTCCTGCTGGTGTGTCGTGTCCCCTGGTCCTGCTGGTGTTTCTAGTCCCCTGGTCCTGCTGGTGTTTCTGGTCCCCTGGTCCTGCTGGTGTTTCTGGTCCCCTGGTCCTGCTGGTGTGTCGTGTCCCCTGGTCCTGCTGGTGTGTTGTGTCCCCTGGTCCTGCTGGTGACGTGGTGGGGGATGTGGTCTGTTGGAGCCAGCAGACTACAGGAGAAACGCTCTCAATGCCTCTGAACAGAAGCTGATTAAAGACAGGCTTCACTCAGGCTGTGCATAAACAAGATGGCCAGCTCTCAGACTCTCTGTCTCCTTTGGATTGTTAATCTGTTTTTGCTTGATTGAGAGTGTGTGCAAATGTACTGTGTGTACTTGCATATGAGTGTGTGTGTGTGGGTGTGAGTGATTGTGTTTGTGTGTGTGCATGTGTGTGTGTGTATGTGTAACATACCTGTTCCTCAGTGGATTACCATGTCCCTAGGATTCAGTAATGAGACCAGCTCAGAGGCAGATGGGACATCAGTGTGACTATTTAATAAAGAGCTTAAAGACAACAAGCTAACACACACACCGGCCAACTGCTCTCACTGGGAACCTTTACCCTACTTCTAGTTCTGCTGTCCTCAGCCCAGCATACACACGCTCACACACACACTCTCTCTCACACACACACTTACACACACATTCACTTACTGCACATGTATGTGTATGGTATACCATACACATGCACACTCATAGATCAATCCGAGAACACACGTTGAGCAGTATACCGATCATGTCCTTTGACGAAGGTAATCCGTCAAATATCCATGGATTTCACTTCCATGGATTTGTGGCAATTTAGTTAGTGCTGGTCATAATTTGTCTTGCATTAGTAAATGAGCTTTTCTCTGAGTCGCCGTTGAAGATGCCCTGCAAAATGTCGGTGGGCATTCAATCTTTTAAACACACTGAAGTCTTTCTGACCCCAGGCAACAATGGATTTTTGTGGCTAATTAAGTGAGACTGTTTTCAGAATGCTACAGTGGCACACATCATACGATCTAGATAAACAACTCCCCTCTAGCAGGCTGGCGTTGGCAGTGTGTGTGTGTGGGGGGGGCGGTGGCGGGGTGGGAGATCATAGCGTCCTAACTTAGCGTTTGATGTTGGCCCTGATGATCTCCAGGTGAACAGAGGTGCAGCTAATGAGCTGCTAGTTAGAGCACCTTGTTGCCTCGCTGCCTTTCTGCCTCGCTGCCTCTCTGCCTCGCTGCCTCTTGGCTGGAGGACCAGAGGAAGGCCACCTCAGTGGGGAGGCAGACACACTTCAGGGAAATCCTGGAGCGTGTGTACAAACACTCGAGTCTGGTGAGTGTGTGTGAGAGAGTGTGTGTGTGTTTATGTTTACTCGATAGTGTAAGGTGAATGTGGGTTTGAAGCTGACCAAAGTGGAGCTGTCTGGCTTTTTCCTGATTCCTGTCTCCTCAGAAAGACATCTTTCACCCTTTCCTCTCCACTCCTCTCCTCTTTTACACGTCAGTCTTCAGATCCGCAGGTCTGCCTGCATTCCAGGGGGAGCTGGTCACTCACACACACTCACTCACACACACACACACACACACACACACACACACACACATGGACAAACACTCACAGACCCTCCCTCTTTGCTGTGTGGGGGAGGAGACCCTGGGTCACATGGCCAGCCCCTGACTGGGTCTGGCCCCCAGGGCTGGGCTGGCTGCTGGGGACGGCCCTCAGGGATTAGCCCTCCCCTCCTCAACCCACCCTGCCAATCCCTCAGTCTGCACAGACACACCGGAGAGACATAACTACAGGAGACAGACGGAGAGAGAGAGAGAGAGAGAGAGAGAGACTGAGGAAGAGAGAGAAGGGGAGAGGAAGAGAGAGAAGTGGAGAGGAAGAGAGAAGGGGAGAAAGTAGGAGAGAGACGGGGAAAGGAGGAAAGAGTGAGAGAAGAAGAGAGAGAGTGGGTGAGTTGGCGAGAGAGTGAGAGAGGAGGAGAGATTGAGGCAGGAAGACAGACCTCAGAGTTGTGTCTCTGGGCAGATCAGTCAGACAGATAAAGTGAACAGTAGAGAGTTAGGGGTGGAGGAGAGAAGGGAGAGGTGAAGTCTCACTTCTACCCTGGACAGAGACTCAGAAAGCTAGCCCTGACCTCCTGACCTCCTCCTCCCCCTCAGGATGGGGTCCTGGGAGGCCCTGGGGAACCCCTTCAGAGGACAAGATGTAGGGCTGAAGATGAGGAAGGCTGTGTTCAGGTAGTACAACTAACTAACCAACTTCTCTGCTGATGTGTTTTACTTAGACACCTTTCTGTGTCTGTCCTCAGATCTGTGAGGCTGGGAATGTTGCTCCTGAGTGGCTGGGAGTGTTTCTCCTGAGAGGCTGGGAGTGTTTCTCCTGAGAGGCTGGCAGTGTTTCTCCTGAGAGGCTGGGAGTGTTTCTCTTCTTGTGAGGCTGGGAGTGTTTCTCCCATGAGGCTGGGAGTGTTTCTCCTGAGAGGCTGGGTGTGTTTCTCCTGTGAGGCTTGGAGTGTTTCTCCTGAGAGGCTGGGTGTGTTTCTCCTGAGAGGCTGGCAGTGTTTCCTCCTGAGAGGCTGGGAGTGTTTCTCCTGAGAGGCTGGGAGTGTTTCTCCTGAGAGTGTTTCTTCTGAGAGGCTGGGAGTGTTTCTCCTGAGAGTGTTTCTCCTGAGAGGCTGGGAGTGTTTCTCCTGAGAGGCTGGGAGTGTTTCTCCTGAGAGGCTGGCAGTGTTTCTCCTGAGAGGCTGCGAGTGTTTCTCCTGTGAGGCTGGGAATGTTTCTCCTGAGAGTGTTTCTTCTGAGAGGCTGGGAGTGTTTCTCCTGAGAGTGTTTCTCCTGAGAGGCTGGGAGTGTTTGTCCTTTTCAGGGAGCAGCAGCAGTCCTGTGTTGGACACGGTTCCTCAGTTTAGCAGGATGAGATCATGAGAGCCCTGCTCCGTGAGCTCTGAGTTAGTCCTGAAACACGGCTGTCCGAGGCTGTTGTTATGGCAGGACGTGGGAGATGTTTGGCTGTGCTAACAGCAGCAGCAGATGATGAGCGTGTTGAAGATTTACAGCTCAGCTGGGTCTGCTGTCTGCATGTGAGGAGGGTGGTTGGTTGTTTTCAGTGTCTTGCTCAGGGCCAGATGCTCAGGTTAGCGCCAGGTTAGCTGGGCTAGCGTCAGGTTAGCTGGTTAGCACCATGTTAGCGCCAGGTTGACTGGGTTAGTGCCAGGTTAGCTGGTTAGCGTTTGGCTAGCAGGGTTGGTGAGCTAGCTGGGTTAGAGTTTGTCTAGAAGGGTTAGTGTTTGGCTAGCAGGGTTAGCATCCAGGGGACTAGTGCTGGGCGGCTACCCTAGCCCCCAGGTCATGTGTTCAGCTTTTCAGTGCCACTGCTCTCTCAGCTCTGCACAGTTGCACAGCTGCTAATGTACTCAGGAACAAGCTGGCTGGATGCATCTGTGTTTGGAAATCAGTGCCCTGGGGCTAATCACACACCCTCCACCATCCATCTCCCACCTCCCTCCCCTTCCCTGCCTCACACCCTCCCCCTCCATCCTCCTCCCTCTCTCTCACTCAGCCCAAATAGTTTTAATTTTGAGAAAATCAAAGGAGGCCTCTGGTAGCAGCTGCAGAGCAGGAATGAAGGACTGCTGTTTGTTAACACACTCTGCTGTTTGTTAACACACTGCTGTTTGTTAACACGCTCTGCTGTTTGTTAACACACTCTGCTGTGTGTTAACACTCTGCTGTGTGTTAACACACTCTGCTGTTTGTTAACACACTCTGCTGTTTGTTAACACACTCTGCTGTGTGTTAACACACTCTGCTGTTTGTTAACACACTCTGCTGTTTGTTAACACACACTGCTGTGTGTTAACAAACACTCTGCTGTGTGTTAACACACACTCCGCTGTGTGTTAACACACTCTGCTGTCTTTTTGTATTTTTATATTGTGCATTACTGCAACTTATATTTTATTTTATATTTTATTGTATAGTTTATTTTAATTCTAATTCCACTTAGTATTGCTAGTTATGTACCCTTAGTATAGTTAGTCCTCATATTTAAATTTTAGATTCCTATATGTTTAATGTTTGCACCTTCCTGCCAAAGCAAATTCCTTGTCTGTGCAAACTTTCATGGCGAATAAAACCCATTCTGATTCTGATCTACAGTGTTCAGGAGCAGAGCTGTTTGGGCGCCCCTCTCTCTGATCATAATAATGTAATGGAGTCATTTAGCAGACGCTTTTATCCAGAGACATATAACACTGCTACCTCTTGATCATCTGTCTAATGCTCTAACCGCTGAGCTCCCTCTCTCCACTCTCTCTCCCTGCCGTCCCTGTTGTCTCTCTGCAGCTCACGCTACATCATATTGGCCTGTAACAGGTTTGTGTCATTTATAAGATTCCAAACTTTACGGTCCTGCCTTTCTTGAGCATCAATGACCTCAAGGAGGAGGTTGACTGGAACACGAGTGATGGAGGGGCTGGGATGATTGAGGCGTTGAGCTCGAGGGAGTTTAGTTGAGTTGTGGCTGTTTTAACTTCCACCTGGGATTAAACATGCTTGTTGTGGGGTTTTATAGGCGTAGTAAAGGAGGTCATATTACAGCTGGTGTGAAAGTAGAGCATCCGCTCACACATGGTGGAGGGTTTCCTGTTTGTCGCCAGTCTGCCCGGCAACCGGAGACTGCTGCTGCCGCCTGCCTGCCCCCTGCCTGCCCCCTGCCTGCCCCTGTGGCCGTCTGAGCCAGGACACTCAGTTACAGCAGCACTTAGTGGATGATCCCTGACTAGATGGCTGCAGACATCAATCATGTCCAGACTGGTTGGAGAACAACATTGTAATGCTAGCCCAGTAGAAACGTGCAGGGACCCATTTCCTGCCCTCTGTCACGTGTTTCATCCAGAGAGTTAGAGGTCACCGGTGCACGCTAGTGGTTTTAAGGTCAAAGGTCATTGTAATGCTAGCCCATTATATACGTGCATGAAAGACCCCCCCCCCCCTCCAGCAGGGATCTCAAAGAAGCATTGAAGACAACAGTCACCAGAGAGACGATCTTCTCCTGCCTCCATAGTCACTCCCATCAGCCTATAGCACAATTACCCAGAGTTCTAACTCTCCAGGTTTGGAGGGAAATGAGAAGAGGGTGAGAGGTAGAATAATAACTATGCTTCTGGCTGAGTCAGCAGGCGCAGCAGGATAATGGAATAATATTTAGCCGTCAACTGACAGTCACACGAGAGCTCTCCTGACCCCGAACACACACACACACACACACACACAAGTGTTCTCTACTCCCCAGCCTCTCTCTCTTTGTCATAGTTTAAGACTTTTCTAATTGTACTTTTGTCAGAACTGATTAATGAGGGCTGAGAGGCTGAGAGGCTGGGAGGCTGGCAGGATTGGATAGCTGTCCTAGCATGGATATCTGTCCTAGCATGGTTATCTGTCCTGACATGGTTATCTGTCCTAACATGGATATCTGTCCTGACATGGTTATCTGTCCTGACATGGTTGGCTGTCCTAGCATGGATATCTGTCCTAGCATGGATAGCTGTCGTAGCATGGATAAGTGTCCTAGCATGTGTAAGGCTGGGTGTCAAACCTGCCCCCACCACTCATATGCTAAAGTCTGGAGTTTCTGGACGGTCTCAACTTGATGGCTCTCACACCCCATTCAAGATTTGGGATGATTGTTTGTCCTTGTGTATAAAGGGAATTGTATTGCATTGTTCTGTGGATTCATCTCCTGAGACCTTCTCCTCAGTTCTCTCTTGCAGTCTCTCGCTTGCTCGAAATACAAAATCCCCGATTTCCGGGAGATTGGAGAGCATTTGCGGGCGTCAGGGAGCCGCTATTGAAATGCGGGAGACTCCGGGACCTTCCGGGAGACTTGGGATGTCTGCTCTTGTCCTACTGTCCTAGTCCTTGCTCACCTCTTGCTTTCTCTCTGATTTACAATGATCATGGTAGAGTAGGTAAGATTTAAAGCTTTCATATTGTAACATGTTTGCCTTGTAATTGATTTCATTCATTTGCAATGTTATTCAATGCGTATTTCATTTAACCGTACTTTGACCATTCTTGCTCTGATTTAACCCAAATGAGTCAAATAACTATAATTTCCATTTGTATTGCCATTATTTGGTTCATGCTAATACACTGCTCAGTTTCCCATCTTCCTTTAAACCATAGGGGAATTCGTTTTGGTTGTTTAGCCAATATTTAACCCCCCTCACATGGTTATCTGTCCTAGCATGGTTATCTGTCCTAGCATGGTTATCTGTCCTAGCATGGTTATCTGTCCTAGCATGGTTATCTGTCCTAGCATGGTTATCTGTCCTAGCATGGTTATCTGTCCTAGCATGGTTATCTGTCCTAGCATGGAAAGTGTTAGCAGCACTTAAAGCCTCCTAATCCCTGGGAGTCAATATGACTCTCTGCATGACTTCAACACCTCACACATGACCAGGCAAGCCAATACCAGGCCATGCCAGGTCAGACAGGGAAATTCCTCCTCTCCTCTCTGGTCCGGTCCCCAGCAGTAAACCCTCTCCTGGTTTAGAGCAGCTTAACGGGGGACATATGTGGAGGGTCTTTCTCCTCCTGCCCCCCCCCCCCACCCACCACCTTTCAGACTGAGTCAGGAAGACGCCTTGCAGAAGAGACCGGACGAAGGCCAAAGCATAGAGGGGATGAGATCCATGGGGAGTGATGGAGGGGATGAGAGGGGGTTGGAGTGATCCACACCAGCCAGAGACTAAAGCTGCTGTCTGTCCATGAGAGAGAGCCACTCAGGCTTGTATTATTCTTGACTGGCCTATTTTAGCTCACAGACCCACATACAGTCCAGTGTCTGGGTAATAGCTGCTCTGCCTGCCTGTCTGTCCACATGGAACTCATGGATCTGTGCACAGTGTTTGTAGCGTTTTTCCGAAAAAACTACTTTGTTAAGAGCGCACACAAAACCAACATGGGGTGAGTTCTGATTTGTTAGGAACAATGGAGACCATTCTAGTATTTCTCTCTCTCTCTCCACTCCTCTCTTCTCTCTGTCTAACTGTCTGTCTCTCCCCCTGCATGTCTATCCCCCTCTCCCCCATTTTACTGTGTGTGTGTGTGTGTGTTTGTGTGTGTGTGTGTGCGTGTGTGTGAGTGAATGTGCCAGAATTTACTGCAGTCTTAACTTGAGGTGAGTGTTGGTCAGAAACGTCATAAAGTATGTTTTCATTAGCAGGTCTTTAAAACTTTCACTGGGAGTCTGGAGCATGCCGGATGTTTCTGAGTGCTTAGTGCCGGGAAGCAGATCTCTCCAGGAGGAAGTGCTTAGTAACAGGAAGCAGATCTCTCCAGGAGGTAGTGCTTAGTGACAGGAAGCAGATCTCTCCGGGAGGAAGTGCTTAGTGACAGGAAGCAGATCTCTCCAGGAGGAAGTGCTTAGTGACAGGAAGCAGATCTCTCCGGGAGGAAGTGCTTAGTGACAGGAAGCAGATCTCTCCAGGAGGAAGTGCTTAGTGACAGGAGGCAGATCTCTCCAGGAGGTAATGCTTAGTGACAGGAAGCAGATCTCTCCAGGAAGAAGTGCTTAGTGACAGGAAGCAGATCTCTCCAGGAGGAAGTGCTTAGTGACAGGAAGCAGATCTCACCAGGAGGAAGTGGGCGGACTTGAGATGTCTCCAATGTAGTCAGGTGACCTGCAGCCAGCCCAGTGTAGTCAGGTGACCTGCAGCCAGCCCAATGTAGTCAGGTGACCTGCAGCCAGCCCAATGTAGTCAGGTGACCTGCAGCCAGCCCAATGTAGTCAGGTGACCTGCAGCCAGCCCAATGTGGTGATGAAACACACCTCCCCCTGATGTTGCCCCCCCTCTCTAAGCTGTTTGTTAATCTCACCTGTGGTGAAACATTGATTAGGCCTTGTGCTTTCTGAGTGCTTGTCAAGCTGTTTAAGATTCAGCGTTTGCAGTCGGAGGGTCCAGCAAGCCTGGCGCCTCCCCCTCCCTCCCCCACCTCCCCCGTCCTGAAATGAGCTTCCTCATAGGAGGTCAATCACATCCTCTTTGATTGGAACCATGTTTACATTGATGGCATTGCAAAATGTGTCAATCTTGCTACAGAATGCATTTAAAAATTATCTTAGACAGTTCTTACTTTTTCCCCTAGTTCTGTCAGTATTAGAAATATATGTTTAGGTGTAGGGTAGGAGTTCTCAGGAAGCTTTTCAGGGGGGAGAGTTTAGAATTTACTCTTTAAGTAACTCTGTACTTCCTTTTTATCTTTGTTTTGAATACGTTATTTAATTAGTTATCACGCTCCAAAAGAAAACATGGATGCTTCAAATACCACTGGCTCTTCACTCCTTCCTACTTTGAGGTAAATTACTTGAAGGTGCTTGCTGGAACGTGTAATCAGAGCCCATCAGATGTGCTCATTGGGGGTTAATTGTCCCTGACATTCCTATTTGCAGTGTTCCTTCACACGAGGGAGAATGTGGAGAGAATTAATAGATGGCAAATGCTGAGTCTGGCCTTTTAACGGGACTGGAAGAACACAGCCTGCTCTCTCTGCTGTTTACCGGGAGATTCATGCACCATGATTCATACACCATGATTCATACATCATGATTCATGCACCATGATTCTTACACCATGATTCTTACACCATGATTTATACACCATGATTCATACACCGTGATTTATACACCATGATTTATACACCATGATTTATACAGTATTAACTTGAGCTGAGTTACTGAAACTGAAACACCTTTCATTAAACATATATTTCTTATCAATTTGGAGAGAAAGTTCAACTAGATATGAAAAGTGTTTCAGTAGCCAGATTTATACCTTTCAATTCCAGCTATATAAACAGCTGCTTCAAGGTGTAACCCTAACCCTATATAAACATGTTTCCAGTGAAGCAGTGGATGCACATCTGTCAGTATACTGGTCCTCTGCAGTATAACAGTTAGTTGCCATTTCTGATGACTTTGAGTCCAGTTTGGAGGTTGTTCTGTGCCGCTGAGCCTCGACTGAGGCTGCCTCGACTGCCTCAACTGAGTCTGCCTCGCCTGCCTCGACTGGCTTAGGGGGAGTTGGAGGGGGGGTGTCATCAAAGGACTGTCACCATCCTGCCATTTAGCCATGTGGAGGTCAGAAGGGGTCATACAGGCATGTGGACGTCAGCAGGGGTCATACAGGCATGTGGAGGTCAGCAGGGGTTATCTTCTCTGTGACTTCCTGTCTGCTAACTGGCCTGCCACGGTCTGCTGTCCAAATGTGTTTATGATTTTGTAGTTTTGGAACTCTGCATTTTCACATTTATTGTAGATATAAATGCACCGATCATCTTAAAAGAAGTTGGAACAGTTCCTTTTCTGTGTGTTTGACCTCAACTCTTGTCCTTTTCCAGTAGTACCACAGTCGCTTGGAGCTAGCTAGGTCTGTTGCTATGCAGATCCCAGCTATCAGTGAGAGCGTCCTTGACCTTGTTGCTGGTCTGTCCTCTCTGCTGTCCCATGTCCCTCAGCAGGAAGATTAAGGCCAGTGTGTCACATAAAGGCCTGGCAATCTGCTGCCTCAGGCCTGGCCGCTGAGCCGCTAGCTAGCCCTGATTACAGCACCAGCTCAGTCGGACAGATGGTCCACTAGCAGGAGAGCATCGCTTTAACCACACACCGCTAAAGCCAGCTAGCCACCTAGCTACTCTCCTTTGCTAGCCATAGCAGACACCCAGCTGAAGCCACCTAGCCACACTGCTATGCTAGCCACCGACACACATCTGACGGCAGCAAACCACCTCTCAACTGGGAGTCAGGTGGCTGAGCGGTTAGGGTGTCGGGCTAGTAATCTGAAGGTTACCGGTTTGATTCCCGGTTGTGCAAAACAACGTTGTGTCCTTGGGGAAGGCACTTCACCCTACTTGCCTCGGGGGGAATGTCCCTGTACTTACTGTAAGTCGCTCTGGATAAGAGCGTCTGCTAAATGACTAAATGTAAATGTAAACTGAGAAGTGGTCCCACCAGCCTGTGAAACACACACAGGGAATAATTAATACAACCAGCATTAGCGTAACCAGATGGTATGAGGAGTTTAATATTACCCTGTCATTTATTAAGCTTCAATTGGAACAAAGTAGAAAGTTTCATTGTAAACATCCGGGTCCTCAAAGCAGCTTTCTCCAGCAAGGGCTCCAGACACCCCTCTCTCAGGAGAGCATCTGAAGCACGAGCCGGAAAAACTACCAGGCAATTTGATACAGTTCCATTGACATTCCTCTATCATCTCAACAGTGTCTGTGATGAAAGCACTCCGCTGTCAAAGCTTAGCCATCCTTGCATTGCTCCGTCGTATGATAGTGTTTTTTTCCTGAATGTCACAGTGTTTCTCTGTGTCTATCGCTGGAACACCAGAGCTGAAAGGAGATGTGGAGTGTGTTGACATCAGGTCACAGCCACCCATAGAGCTAGCTATCGTCTCGTGAATCATATCGAAATAGAGATTGCAGCTCCATGCTTTCATGTACTGGTTTATATTGCGTGTGTGTGGAGACCAGCAGTGCATCACCGCATCCATGCAGCATCCAAACCTTCCACCTTTTCCTAACCCAAACCCTCCACCTAACCCAAACCTTCCACCTTCTCCTAACCCAAACCCTCCACCTAACCCTAACCCTCCACCTTCTCCAAACCCAAACCTTCCACCTTCTCCTAACCCTCCACCTAACCCAAACCCTCCACCTTCTCCTAACCCAAACCCTAACCCTAACCCTCCACCTTCTCCAAACCCTAACCCTCCACCTTCTCCAAACCCTAACCCTCCACCTTCTCCTAACCCTAACCCTCCACCTTTCCTAACCCTAACCCTCCACCTTCTCCAAACCCTAACCCTCCACCTTCTACTAACCCTAACCCTCCACCTTCTCCAAACCCTAACCCTCCACCTTCTCCTAACCCTAACCCTCCACCTTCTCCAAACCCTAACCCTCCACCTTCTCCAAACCCTAACCCTCCACCTTCTCCAAACCCTAACCCTCCACCTTCTCCTAACCCTAACCCTCCACCTTCTCCTAACCCTAACCCTCCACCTTCTCCTAACCCTAACCCTCCACCTTCTCCTAACCCTAACCCTCCACCTTCTGTCTCAGGACTCTGACCCAATGTTTTTTCCCTCCCTTGTCCCTGTGTGTGTGTGTGTGTGCGTGTGTGTGCGTGCGTGTGCGTGCGTGGGCGCACGCGTGTGTGTGTGCAGGATGGAAGAGACAGTTCGGACGTTGCTGCAGAATCAGGGGGTGTTGGAGCAGACGGCTGTCGACACGGTGGACATCATGAAGGCTTGCAAGGTAACAACCCCGCTACCCCACCCTGCAATGTAACAACCCTGCTACCCAACCCCGCTGCCCCACCCCGCTGCCCCACCCCGCTGCCCACCCCGCTGCCCCACCCCACTGCCCCACCCCGCTACGCTACCCCACCCTCCATCCTTGAACATTTTGTTGATGCTAACCTGACTCTGGAAAGGTTGGGGTTTTCAGCCCAGCACTCCAGTCCTGTTCCAGCAGTGGGCTGTTTCTACCATCTAGTTGTAGGAGTCGTTATGTCATTAGCACTGTGAGGAGTGTAGAATACAATCCTGATTTAATGACTCAGGAATACATGATTAAGGTTATTAATAAGATTTAATAAGATTGTTCAGAGTACTGTTCATTAGTAATAGATAGCTTTATGATATGAAAAATTATGTCTTTAATCTTCACCAAAGGTATGGCATTAACATTTCCAAACAGTCCAAATGACTTTTTACTCACCTCACCTTGGATCCTCTGATGCAGATATCATCATATATCATCCTTACGATATCACTAAAATGACATTTCCAGGAGATGGTACTTAGGAATGGTTCGCTTGACCCAATGTTAGTTTCCTCAAGGATCACAATGACTCTTGCTCAGAGACTTGTTGCTCTTGTGGTTAGTGGTAACTGATTTAAATTTTTTGTACTCGCTGTGATATATTGTTTTTATTATTGTTGCTTGTTTTTTCCACAGGTACACTTGCACTTATAGCAGTTCATGTTGTTGAATTGTAACTTGTTTAACTACATGCTCTTATGGTTCTTCCCTTTGGCACTTACTTTGGTTGTTCACAATGTGTGCTTCATGTTTTGGCTACTCGCAATGTTTTGTGGCTATCTTGTTGTTATGATCAGTGACCTATGCACTTTGTAAAGCTCTCTCTTGGAAGTCGCTTTGGATAAAAGCGTCTGCTAAATGAATAAATGTAAATGTAGATAAAAAAACACAGTCCATACATGATGAAATTAGGAGAAAGTGGACAGGGTGAAATATGAATGTTATAATAGAACAGGAGAGGACACACTCACATACACGCCTGAGGAACAGTGCTGGGGTCAGGGGTCAGGGGTCAGCAGCACACAGCTGCTGGTTCTCATCACGACAGGTCTGTTCAGAACAGCCAGGTGATGCAGAAAAGCAGTGTGTGGTGGGTTCGCTCCAGGCTGGACGAGGGGAGCAGCATCTTTCCTCCTGCTGTCAGGAAGCCAGGCTGTTTTGAGCCTGTTGTCAGGAAGCCAGGCTCTTCTGAGCCTGCTGTCAGGAAGCCAGGCTGTTCTGAGCCTGTTGTCAGGAAGCCAGGCTCTTCTGAGCCTGCTGTCAGGAAGCCAGGCTCTTCTGAGCCTGCTGTCAGGAAGCCAAGCTGTTCTGAGCCTGCTGTCAGGAAGCCAGGCTCTTCTGAGCCTGCTGTCAGGAAGCCAGGCTGTTCTGAGCCTGTTGTCAGGAAGCCAGGCTCTTCTGAGCCTGCTGTCAGGAAGCCAGGCTCTTTTTGAGCCTGCTGTCAGGAAGCCAAGCTGTTCTGAGCCTGCTGTCAGAAAGCCAGGCTCTTCTGGGCCTGCTGTCAGGAAGCCAGGCTGTCCTGAGCCTGCTGTCAGTAAGCCAGGCTGTTCTGAGCCTGCTGTCAGGAAGCCAGGCTGTTCTAAGCCTGCTGTCAGGAAGCCAGGCTTTTCTGAGCCTGCTGTCAGGAAGCCAGGCTGTCCTGAGCCTGCTGTCAGGAAGCCAGGCTTTTCTGAGCCTGCTGTCAGGAAGCCAAGCTGTTCTGAGCCTGCCGGTTAGGTGCATTTGGTTACGTCAGTGTGGGCTTCCTTCATCCATCACTGCAGCCAGCCACCGCAGTCTCAGCACGGCCACCACCAGCCCTGACAATTAGCTGTCAGGACAGGGGAGCGGGTGACAGATGCAGCCCTGTAGCCGGGCCATACATCACCCCAAAACCATGCAGCTGTGACCATGGAAACCCCCGTTCTGTTATTCTGAGCTCATGGAGCGCCTGCAGCTTGTCAGAGAGGAAGCAGCCCTGACGCCTGCTCTCATTTCCAATGGATCAGATGCATTCTGGGACTGAGATAAGAGTGTTTGTTGGGAAGAAGAGTTGGCAAATTAAAGGGCGTGACCTTAGTCAGCTGGACTTAAGCATGGCGGAGCTGCAGGGATGCTAGTAGGACAAGAGGAGCTAGGATATGAATACCTTATCACCCCAGGGAAGGTTACTGCCTTTTATCATACATATTCAGTGGATTAAGAGGTAGATATAGTGTTAGTGTGGTTCAGAAATCATTAGTAATTGCTATGTTCTATCAGCCTTATGGGCCTGAGCAAAGCAAGTCTAACATACCTGGGTTGTTTCTGCTCTCTTACAATAACGAGAATGTTAGCTACCTCGGAGAAGCCTGCAGCTGCAATGTGAATCACAAAGTAGTTTATGAGGATTTCCAGGAACGCATGAGGAAGTTTGACAGGATCTAATGATCATGTGATTGTGTTGTATGCGGTTTTGCATAAACGGGACGTAATTAGTGCTGTCAGCATCAGGATGACTCCTCCTGTGGGGCACAGGGACAGGGCTGCGGGGGCAGGGCTGCGGGGGCAGGGCACAGGGACAGGGCTGCGGGGGCAGGGCTGCGGGGGCAGGGCTGCGGGGACAGGGCTGCGGGGACAGGGCACAGGGACAGGGCTACGGGGACAGGGCTGCGGGGACAGGGCTGCGGGGACAGGGCTGCGGGGACAGGGCTGCGGGGACAGGGCTGCGGGGTCAGGGCTGCGGGGACAGGGCTGCGGGGTCAGGGCTGCGGGGACAGGGCTGCGGGGACAGGGCTGCGGGGACAGGCCTGCAGGGACACCAGCACTTCACAGCCGTCCTTCCCCCTCTGTGTTAGAGAGAGAGGGGGAGAAGGAGGGGGAGGAGAGAGAGGGAGGGGGAGAGGTAGAGGGAGAGGGAGGGGGAGAGGGAGGAGAGAGAGGGAGAAAGGGATGGAGAGCGGGGGGAGGAAACCAGAGGGAGCAAGGTGAAGGGGGGGAGAGAGAGGGATGAGAGCGAGGGAAGGGTGAGAGAATTGGGGGGAGGAGAGAAAGTTAGAATCCCTAGCAGAAAACAAGAGAAGGACCCTCAAGGTCAGCGCCCGTCAGCACAAGACGGGAGAAACGTGACGAGGGCTTATGGGATGTCTGGCCTGTCTGGTTGGATCAGTTGTTTTTTTCTTCTCTGTCACTGATCCGTCTATTTGTCTCTTGTTTTCTGTTTGTCTCTCCCCCCCTCCTCTCTCCCCCCTCGTCTCTCTCCCCCTTCCTCTCTCCCCCTTCCTCTCTCCCCCCTCCTCTCTCCCCCTCCTCTCTCCCCCTCCTCTCTCTCCCCCCCTCCTCTCTTTCCTCCCCCATCACTCCCCTCCCCCCCTGTGTGGTGACAGGAGAAGCTGTCTGAGGAGGTGCTGAAGCAGAGAGCTGGTCTGGAGGAGAGCCTGGCTGACAGGACAGAGCGAGCGCTCCTCGCCAGCGAGGGAGGACAGGTCCAGGACGACACACGACTCCTCCTGGAGAGACTGCGGTCCCTGGAGGTACGGATACCCTCATACCCCTCTTCCTCCTCCTCCCCTTCCCTTTTCCTCTGCCCTCCTATTCTCTCCTCTCCTTGGATCTCGTCCTCCTCCTCTCCTCTCCTCCAAGTCTTCTGCTCTACATCCAGGCCTGGTTCTCCTGGCTGGGGCCTGCTCCTGGGCCTGGCCTGGGCCTGGGTTTGGGCCTGGGCCTGTGTTTGGGCCTGGGTTTGGGTTTGGGCCTGGGCCTGGGTTTGGACCTGGGCCTGGGCCTGGGTTTGGGCCTGAGCCTGGTGTTAACTTCCTCAGCCCTGCTCCTGAGACTCCAGCCGCAGCAGAACCAGGCAGCCAGAGGACTGGCCCCAGCTGAACCAGGCAGATAGGGGAGTCAGGTGGCTGAGCGGTGAGGGAATCGGGCTAGTAATCCGAAGGTTGCCAGTTCGATTCCCGGTCATGCCAACTGACGTTGTGTCCTTGGGCAAGGCACTTCACCCTACTTGCCTCGGGGGAATGTCCCTGTACTTACTGTAAGTCGCTCTGGATAAGAGCGTCTGCTAAATGACTAAATGTAAAATGTAGATAGCCCCTCTCATATATCCTCTGCAGTTATCTCACTAAGTCTATTAGGAGTTAATCACATTATGCCTGGAGACCCCAGCTACTTATTACCAGAGTGGCCCTTGTGGCTGGTGTTGTGGTGAGAAACGACCAGGGATGTTCCCTCCCCACCGCTCACTTGCTGTCTCACTCTCGCTCTCGCTTCCTCCCTCCCTCCCTCCCTCCCTCCCTCCCTCCCTCCCTCCCTCCCTCCCTCCCTCCCTCCCTCCCTCTCTCTCTCTCTCCCTCTCTCTGACATCATCAGCCTGATGCTGGCTTCACAGCAGCAGTGATAGAGACACAGTCTTATTAGGACAGAGTGCTGCTAATTTCTTGTAGCTTCATGAGTCTTCTGGTACGAGTTGTCTTACCAGGAAGAAGGCCTGTAGGGATGCTGGCCTGTCTCATGATCCATTCCAGGAGTGCATTACCCCAAACGTTACATTTTAAATGGCTTTATCGAAAGTTATCTGCCATTTTATTCCGTCCCGCCTGGGTGATGGATGCCCCTGCAGGAGAGGCAGGCGGAGCAGAGAAGAGGCCATACATCACCCGCCCGCCGCCGCAGCGCCGTGCTAAGTTAGGGCGCCCGCTCTGAGACGCTTCCTCGCTGTGACGGCTCCCTGCATTAGCATGGGGCGCACGGCTAGCGCACGCTAGCAGATTGAATCGTTCTTGAGGCGCTTTAGTTTTCTTTTTTAAAGGTGTGTTTGTTTTTACAGATACTGGACGTACATACAGTCTGTGCTGGAGGCACTTCTGGTGTTTCTCATCCCTCCTCCTCCTTCATCCTCCTCCCTCCTCCCTCATCCATCCCTTCATCCTCCCTCATCCCTCCTCCTCCCTCCTCCCTCATCCCTCCCTTCATCCTCCTCCTAGCAGCCTGCAGGGTTATGGTGATAGAGCAGCCTGCAGGGTTATGGTGATAGAGCAGCCTGCAGGGTTATGGTGATAGAGCAGCCTGCAGGGTTATGGTGATAGAGCAGCCTGCAGGGTTATGGTGATAGAGCAGCCTGCAGGGTTAGGGTGATAGAGCAGCCTGCAGGGTTATGGTGATAGAGCAGCCTGCAGGGTTATGGTGATAGAGCAGCCTGCAGGGTTAGGGTGATAGAGCAGCCTGCAGGGTTATGGTGATAGAGCAGCCTGCAGGGTTAGGGTGATAGAGCAGCCTGCAGGGTTAGGGTGATAGAGCAGCCTGCAGGGTTAGGGTGATAGAGCAGCCTGCAGGGTTATGGTGATAGAGCAGCCTGCAAGGTTAGGGTGATAGAGCAGCCTGCAGGGTTAGGGTGATAGAGCAGCCTGCAGGGTTAGGGTGATAGAGCAGCCTGCAGGGTTAGGGTGATAGAGCAGCCTGCAGGGTTAGGGTGATAGAGCAGCCTGCAGGGTTAGGGTGATAGAGCAGCCTGCAGGGTTATGGTGATAGAGCAGCCTGCAGGGTTATGGTGATAGAGCAGCCTGCAGGGTTAGGGTGATAGAGCAGCCTGCAGGGTTAAGGTGATAGAGCAGCCTGCAGGGTTAGGGTGATAGAGCAGCCTGCAGCAGGTCAGGTGAATCTTTAGAAGCAGCCCCATTTCAACAACCTTTTAAAAGCCCTCTTCATTACTCAACCAGACTTTTACAATGTTCTTTTATAAGTTAAATATGATTGACACTGATTCATGTAGTCTGTTTTGGTACATTCATTATACATGACATAATACAGAATGTTTTACAGCTCCAACAAAGCTTTTAGTGGAGGTGAAATTCCAGCATCGATAATAAATATATGCTTTTTTGATATATATTCATCATGGGGGCTGGTAGAATGTACAGTGGAAACAAGGGTTTGACAACCCCAGCAGTGAGCTAGCCAGAGAGTCCAGAGAGGGGCACTGGCTGTGCCTGCTAAAGGGCAGGGGTGAGAGGCCTGTCAGGGCACTGGCTGTGCCTGCTAAAGGGCAGGGGTGAGAAGCCTGTCAGGGCACTGGCTGTGCCTGCTAAAGGGCAGGGGTGAGAGTCCTGTCATTGACAGTGGAGCTGACAGCCTCTGAAATCCCTTGGCTGCTTTTGACAAATTAGAAACAGTGGAAATCAATAGGCTGTTCACCCTTCAAGGTGAAACAGGAGGACTGCTGGTACTGAGTGAACATTCCCCAGTCCTCTTCTGGAGATCCAGACCACAGACCATCTCCTCGGTGGTCTCTGCCCTCCTCCAGCCCTGCATCTCGGTGCTTGTTCTCTGGTTTTGGAACCCTCCACCAGGGTGCATGAGTGAGTTCTCCAACATCAGCTGGCTGTCAAACTACAAGTAGCATTTCTAACCAATTCTCTCTCTTTTTCACTCTTTTTCAGAGTTCAATTGGACAGTCTCATCATTTTTGAATGCAGCAAGGTTGTTTTCAATGATGACTGAATGTATGTGTGTGTGTTCCACAGAAGGAGAATTCAGCCCTAGCTTTGGAGAACGAGAAGCAGAGAGAGCAGTATGAAAGCTGTCTGGATGAGGTGAGAGCTACACTTCATCCCTTATCTCATCCATCTCTTCACTCCTCATCCCTCCTCCCTTTGGCCACCAGCATGTGGAGGATAGTGCTCTTCTATAGTACACTTTCTATATGCACATCTCTTTGGATAAAAGCGTCTGAAAAATGAATACAAATGTAAATCTGCCAGGTTAGAATCCTTCCTGTGAGCCACCAGAAGCCTCTAAACAGACAGCCTTCACACAGCGACCCCACTCGTGTCTTCTGCAACAAAACGTCTTCCAGAGAGTGACTCTTCCAAGCTCTCAGGCGGTGTGGGTGTTTAGCTCAGCAGGTCTCACCTGCAGCAGGCTTCACCTGCAGACCTGCAGCAGGCTTCACCTGCAGACCTGCAGCAGGGTTCACTTGCAGACCTGCAGCAGGCTTCACCTGCAGACCTGCAGCAGGGTTCACCTGCAGACCTGCAGCAGGCTTCACCTGCAGACCTGCAGCAGGCTTCACCTGCAGACCTGCAGCTGGCTTCATCTGCAGACCTGCAGCAGGCTTCACCTGCAGACCTGCAGCAGGGTTCACCTGCAGACCTGCAGCAGGCTTCACCTGCAGACCTGCAGCTGGCTTCACCTGCAGACCTGCAGCAGGCTTCACCTGCAGACCTGCAGCAGGGTTCACCTGCAGACCTGGGGAGAAGGAACGCCCAGGGCAGGAGGACCCCAGGTCTCTAGAAGAGGGAGGGAGGGAGGGAGGGAGGGAGGGGAGGAGGAGGAGAAGAAAATGAGAGCAGAGGGGGACTGATGTGATTAACGAGCTCCCAGGAGTGGTGGGGGTGGAGGGGGGGGAGGCTGGGAGGCTGGAGAGGGAGATAGAGGAAAGGAATGTTGAGAGAAAAGGAGAAGCAGAGAGAAAATGAGAGAGAGAAGAGGGAGAGAGAGAGGGGAAGGTAGAGAGAGAGAGAGAGAGAGAGAGAGAGAGAGAGAGAGAGAGAGAGAGAGAGAGAGAGAGAGAGAGAGAGAGAGAGAGAGAGAGAGAGAGAGAGAGAGAGAGAGAGAGAGAGAGAGAGAGAGAGAGAGAGAGAGAGAGCATGGGGCTAAACAGCAGTACTAGTACAGGACAGTCTGGCTGGGTTGTTAGTGCCTGGGGCCCCCAGATCCCTGTTCCTCTCTCCTGCCCTCACAAACACACAGCCGGCTTTGTGTTCTGCTGCTCTCTGTGGACCAGAAGAATGCTCTCTAATGATCATGTTCTGATGAACTGTGTGTGTGGTATTGCTGTGTGTGTGTGTGGTATTGCTCTGTGTGTGTGTATATATATATGGTATTGCTGTGTGTGTGTGTGTGTGGGGGCGTGTGTGTTCTATCCTGTGTGTGTGTGCGTGGGGGCGTGTGTGTTCTATCCTGTGTGTGTGTGCGTGGGGGCGTGTGTGTTCTATCCTGTGTGTGTGTGCGTGGGGGCGTGTATGTTCTATCCTGTGTGTGTGTGCGTGGGGGCGTGTGTGTTCTATCCTGCTGGATAAACGCAGTAGCTAGAGGGTGTTTAGGCATTTGGTAGAAACAGCAGAGCTGTTTGTAACAGTTGGGATGCTAGTGTACATCTTCTGCTGGTTAACCAGGTTAGGGTTAGTTAACCATGTTCTGCTGGTTAACCATGTTCTGCTGGTTAACCATGTTCTGCTTTAAACTGGTGTTTCCCATGATGAGCACATCTGACATCTGTCTCTACTGGTGGAGTTGACAGGACAGCTCAACCTAAACTTCTATCTTAATGCTCCTTGGTTGGGTTTGAATAATGAGCCCAGGGTTTCACAGGGGCAGATCAGTAACATGGAATGTCAGTGTGTATCATCATCAACATCTCCCATCATTCAATACACTGGCCAACTGCTGTGGCTTCACACTGTGTAATGAGCAATCAATGGGCTGTAATCGGAGTCTCCTGTCGATGGATTCTGTGGTCTAAACTCTGCTGGTGTGAAGCGCTCTGAGGCCAGAGCCCAATCACAACAAAGCTTTACCCTGCCTCCTCTTCTCCTCTCCTCTCCTTTCCTCCTCCTCTTCTCCTCTCCTCTCCTTTCCTCCTCCTCTTCTCCTCTCCTCTCCTTTCCTCCTCCTCTCTCCTCTCCTCTCCTCCTCTTCTGCTCCTCCTCTCCTATCTTCCCTTCTCTCCTCCTCCTCATCTCCTCTCTCCTCTCTCCTCCTCTCTCTGAGACAATGTAACACCCCGTATATCCGTGTGGTTTGATCTGTCTGCTGCGACAGCCCCTGCCTCCCCTGCCTCCTCTCCTCCTCCTTTTACCCTGCCTCCCCTGCCTCCTCTCCTCCTCCCTTTACCCTGCCTCCTCTCCTCCTCCTTTTACCCTGCCTCCCCTGCCTCCCCTGCTTCCTCTCCTCCTTTTACCCTGCCGCCCCTGCCTCCCCTGCCTCCTCTCCTCCTCCTTTTACCCTGCCTCCCCTGCCTCCTCTCCTCCTCCCTTTACCCTGCCTCCTCTCCTCCTCCCTTTACCTTGCCTCCCCTGCCTCCCCTGCCCCCTCCCTTTACCCTGCCTCCCCTGCCTCTGGGTCTATTAGGATTCTCTCCTCTGAAGGCAGAGCGTCTCAGCTGTATCGTAACCGTGCTTACATCCGTGGTGTTCACTAAAGCCTGTAATCATCACAGATGTGGAGGAAGTTAGAAAGTGTCTCGTCAGCAGGGTTGAGGGTGCAGGGCCGGGCTGTTTGGGCCGGGTCAAACTGGGCCCTCTGCTCTATGACCCAGAGCAACTGAACTCGCTCAATACCTCACTATATCTCATGGTTATATCTCCTTCAATACCTCACTATATCTCATGGTTATATCTCCTTCAATACCTCACTATATCTCATGGTTATATCTCCCTCTCTCTTTCTCTCCCCTTCTCTCCCTCTCTTTCAGGTTGCCAATCAGGTCGTCCAAGCACTCCTCACTCAGAAGGTTTGTCTTTATTTCTATAGCAACCAGTTTAGCAGCTCTTCTAAAATAGACCCCATTTAGAGAGAGTCTTCCTGCTCTTAGAGCATCTCTGAACGCCTGCCTCAATTTGCTGTTGTTGCCTCGACCTAATATGCTTGTGTTTGTGTGTTTGGGGTGTGTGTGTGTCCTGCAGGACCTGCGAGAGGAGTGTATCAGGCTGAGGACCAGAGTGTTTGACCTGGAGCAGCACAACCACAGTGTGAGCGTCCTGTTCCAGCACCGAGCCAGACCCAGCTCAGAGCTGCTGCTGCAGGTACACACACACACACTCACACACTCTCACACACACACACTCACTCACACTTTCACACACTCACACACACATACACACACACTCTCACTCACACACTCTCTCACACACACACTCACTCTCACACACACACACTCCATATCCCCATGTCCCTGAATAAACCATGTTATCGACATGATAGGAAATCCCGATGCATCTCATTTGAATCCTCCTTCACAATATATATTTTAGAAAACAATGTGCTCTTGCTTGTTCTAGCAAAGAGAAGTGTGTTAAGTATGTGAATGCAGAATGTGGGCTGGAGGACAGGAGGGCTGGAGGATAGGAGGGCTGGAGGGCTGGAGGATAGGAGGGCTGGAGGGCTGGAGGATAGGAGGGCTGGAGGACAGGAGGGCTGGAGGGCTGGAGGACAGGAGGGCTGGAGGACTGGAGGACTGGAGGACAGGAGGGCTGGTGGACAGGAGGGCTGGAGGACTGGAGGGCTGGAGGACAGGAGGGCTGGAGGACAGGAGGGCTGGAGGGCTGGAGGACTGGAGGACTGGAGGGCTGGAGGACAGGAGGGCAGGAGGGCTGGAGGACAGGAGGGCTGGAGGACTGGAGGGGCTGGAGGGCTGCAGGACAGGAGGGCTGGAGGACAGGAGGACTGGAGGGCTGGAGGGCTGGAGGACAGGAGGACAGGAGGGCTGGAGGACAGGAGGGCTGGAGGACAGGAGGGCTGGAGGACAGGAGGGCTGGAGGACAGGAGGGCTGGAGGACTGGAGGGCTGGAGGACAGGAGGGCTGGAGGACTGGAGGGCTGGAGGACTGGAGGGCTGGAGGACAGGAGGGCTGGAGGACAGGAGGGCTGGAGGACTGGAGGGCTGGAGGACAGGAGGGCTGGAGGACAGGAGGGCTGGAGGACTGGAGGGCTGGAGGACAGGAGGGCTGGAGGACAGGAGGGCTGCAGGACAGGAGGGCTGGAGGACTGGAGCATCTACACAGCAGCAGCAAGACCTGGTGCTCCTCCAGGGTGCAGCCGGGGAGCGAGGAGCTGTGAGGAGGCGTAAAAGACAAGTTTTTAACTAGAAGTATGAAGCGCTTTGTGTTAGAACCACGTGCGAAATCAAGGGTGAAAATTATCGAAGCGTGTTTAAATAGTATGTGCGGTGATGAGGGGGGCTCACGGTGGTCGACTTCTGAGTACTCCCTCACAAGGCATTAATGTAGCGAGGGCTGCTGTTGTCACGGTTACGGGTTTAGTCAATAAGATACAAAGTGTGTTTCTATCGCAGGCTTACTCTGAGAAAGTAAAAAGAGGATAATATTCCAGTCACAGAAGAGTTCTATACTGAGGAGAAGAGGGGGGAGGGGAGGAAGGGAGAGGGGGGATCGATCTGGGTAATTGAAAAGTATGTTAGGAATTAATGAGCTTCAACGTTTTTTCAACTATTGTGCAGAATTGTTTGAAAATGATTAGCACTAGCTTTATGATTAGCGCTAGCTTTATGATTAGCGCTAGCTTTATGATTAGCGCTAGCTTTATGATTAGCGCTAGCTTTATGATTAGCATTAGCTTTATGATTAGCGCTAGCTTTTCTCATCCACTGGAGCGTGTTCTCTCATTCACCATTTCTGTAGATCCTTCTCAACCAAAAACGTCCATGAAATTATAATCAGTTGCTATAAACGACCAGTTATTGTTATTTTGATGTACTCATAAAGTGTGAGGTGTGTGGGTAATTCCATTCTAACAGACCCTACTGCAACACTTGATTTAGCATGGGATCACTTTGGTTTAGTCAGTCCAAGCCCTGCTCCCTGGGATCACTTTGGTTTAGTCAGTCCAAGCCCTGCTCCCATAGTAACTGTGCACATGCGTGTGTGTGTGTGTGTGCGTGTGTGCATGAGCATGTGTGTGTGTGAGAGAGTGTCTTTGCCCTTGGTCTATGTGACCCTGTCAGGTACAGTGAGGCAGTGTGCCCTTTCATCGTCCAGCCCCGCCCCCAGCCCCGCCCCCCAGACAGGCCCCTGTGACTCTATTGACTGAATGCTTGATGAGGCGTGCTGAGGAGGTGAAATCCTGCACCCCAGATAAGATCTTCCTCCAGGGCAGCAGCCCGGGGCTCTGGGACCACGACGGCACTGCACCACATGGCCTGCTGTGATGACTTCATAGCAGGATAGAAAACCTTCTGCAGTTCAAACTCTAATAAGCTAGCTACCTGGATCAGTGATGTCGTTTTTACTGCCCTGGAGGCTACACACCTTGTGCTTAGTGTCTACTTCCTGTGTTGGGGGTCTACTTCCTGTGTAGACCCCCAACCCCAGAGCTGGTAAAGGCAAGGCTGTTAGAGGCAGAGCTGGTAGAGGCAGGGCTGGTAGAGGCAGGGCTGGTAGAGGGTTAGGGGTTGTTGGGGGTCTACTTCCTGTGTTGGGGTATACTTCCTGTGTTGGGGGTCTGTTTCATAACTGCAACATGTTTCTTCAAGGGAACTGTGTTCTTCGTGTTTGTTTGCTCCTGTCATCTTCATCTTTTGTTGTTCTTTACTGCGTGGAGGAGATGATAGGACAGGATTACTTTTGAACATGTTTTCTTAGACATGTTTCAGACTTCTGTCTGAAAGCTTACAGATTCGATGTTCCTGTCATTCACAAAGTTCACAGAATAGAAAAGCACGATATTGCACATCAGCATCGATCTCAGCTGCTCCGGACCGCGTCAACGGCACCACAGGACTCCAGCTCCATGACCTCTAAGGCTCATTTCCACAAATAATAAAATGGTGTCTGAGCTGTAGTCTGCATTATCATGGCTGGCTGGCTGGCTGACGTTTTCAGCATCTGTATTTGAATAATGAGTGTATAATGCTGAACGGCATCTTCAAAGAACTTAAGAATAAAGATGATTCATGTAACACCGATGAACATTTCCCAAAGCTATGATTAAGAAACGGCTTTAAACGCATCTCTTTTAATTAAAAGAACTAAGTACATTATTAATCCTCTATTAGAAAACTATTACTCACATCAATATGTTTCCACGGCACCAGCATCCAGGCAACAAAGGAACAGTTTTCCTGAGCATGTGAGACATACAAAGGGGAGGAATTATTTGAAGTATGGCATCTACTTCTAGAGACTTCCCACTGAGTTTAGCCTGAAGCTTCTCTCCCTGTCTTTTAGCTTGTTAGCTTGTTCTCCTCACAGGCTGTTTAGAAGGTCACCTCGTTACTCCTGTCAATCAACAACAAACAGGAAACACAACTGTGCTTTCAGAGATGACCCATCAGCTGGTATCTGTAGGGACGGCTGTCCTAATGGCAGAGATGTGAGGCTTGTCCTTGGGCTGGTAGAGGCAGGGCTGGTAGAGACAGGGCTGGTAGAGCCAGGGCTGGTAGAGGCAGGGCTGGTAGAGGCAGGGCTGGTAGAGGCAGAGCTGGTAGAGGCAGGGCTGGTAGAGGCAGAGCTGGTAGAGGCAGGGCTGGTAGAGCCAGGGCTGGTAGAGGCAGGGCTGGTAGAGGCAGGGCTGGTAGAGGCAGGGCTGGTAGAGGCAGGGTGGCAGCAGAGCAGGAGAAGACCTCGCTGTTGAAGGACTTTTGTAAGCAGCAAGATGAGAGAAACAAAAACTGAAAGAATTAGGCTGAATCATGTTTTCAGTCTGAAAGTGACTGATTTAGTTATTTATTTAAGTGTTGTTCGTGATTTTCTTTAAATAAATAAATAAATGTGAAGGTTAATTTCCAGCAGGAAACAGAGTGAGCAGCAAAGACAAGCTCTGTCATGAAGGCAGATAATCAGACGAATAGAGGAACAGAAATAGAATACGGAAGTATACTACTAATAATATACTAATAATACTATACTACATTTACATGTATTCATTTAGCAGACGCTTTTATCCAAAGCGACTTCCAAGAGAGAGCTTTACAAAGTGCATAGGTCACTGATCATAACAACGAGATAGCCACAAAACATTGCGAGTAGCCAAAACATGAAGCACACATTGTGAACAACCAAAATAAGTGCCAAAGGGAAGAACCATAAGAGCGTGTAGTTAAACAAGTTACAATTAAACAACATGAGCTGCTATAAGTGCAAGTGTACCTGTGGAAAAAAAGCAAGCAACAATAATAAAACAATATATCACAGCGAGTACAAAAATTTAAGTCAGTTACCACTAACCACAAGAGCAACAAGTCTCTAAGCAAGAGTCATTGTGATCCTTGAGGAAACTAACATCGGGTCAAGCGAACCATTCCTAAGTACCGTTGTACTCCCGGAACAAGTGCGTCAAATACTAATAATAGTTAAATGAGCTTTAAAGTTTCTGTCCTTCATAGGGGATGTGGCTTATATGAAGAGCTCTGTCGCAGCACATCTGCAGTTAAACACATCGGACGTCTGGGAAAAGATCTGTAATTAGGTTGGAGATTAATATGTGGAAATGTATTTGGTTTTGCATCCTTCCCCAGTGCACAAGTAGTAAAGAAAAGAATGGATCGCAAAATACTGTTTGAGAATGAATAAGAAATCAAAGGACTCCCTCGTTCCCTGATGCAATTATTTCCCATCACATTCATTACTTCTAACAGATGACATTAATGACTGTGAGTTAAGACTGTTGAAGACTGTCCGAGCTGGATCAGGGGAGGGAAGCACGGGGGCAACTCTAGAATAGAACAGGGCATGTTCTAACTCTAGAATAGAACAGGGCATGTTCTAACTCTAGAATAGAACAGGGCATGTTCTAACTCTAGAATAGAACAGGGCATGTTCTAACTCTAGAATAGAACAGGGCATGTTCTAACTCTAGAATAGAACAGGGCATGTTCTAACTCTAGAATAGAACAGGGCATGTTCTAACTGTAGAATAGAACAGGGCATGTTCTAACTCTAAAAGAGAACAGGACACTGGTGGATTTGTGGCTTTCACTCACTACAGTTTCTGGTGTTCTGCTTGTTTTAAGTTCTTTATAGGTCATCTTTAAGTTTTTATAGTTTTTCATTAATAATATATTTTTTTAAATATAGTGACGACTTTGATTGTGGTTTAAATTGCAGTGTAAAAGAGCAGACTGACTCACATTATAGCCACACTGCAACATGAAATCCTGTGCTGCTGTCTATCCAGACTGTCTCTACCCAGACTCTCTCTATCCAGACTGTCTCTATCCAGACGGTCTCTATCCAGACTGTCTCTATCCAGACTGTCTCTACCCAGACTGTCTCTACCCAGACTGTCTCTATCCAGACTGTCTCTACCCAGACTGTCTCTATCCAGACTGTCTCTACCCAGACTGTCTCTACCCAGACTGTCTCTATCCAGACTGTCTCTATCCAGACTGTCTCTATCCAGACGGTCTCTACCCAGACTGTCTCTACCCAGACTGTCTCTACCCAGACTGTCTCTACCCACACTGTCTCTACCCAGACTGTCTCTATCCAGACTGTCTCTATCCAGACCGTCTCTACCCAGACCGTCTCTACCCAGACCGTCTCTATCCAGACTGTCTCTACCCAGACTGTCTCTATCCAGACTGTCTCTATCCAGACTGTCTCTACCCAGACTGTCTCTATCCAGACGGTCTCTATCCAGACTGTCTCTACCCAGACTGTCTCCGTCTAGTTTAGTATCTCTCCCCTGGTCATCCTAGTTCCCCATGCTGCAGAGACCTTCACGTGTGTCAATTCACAGATTGTCTTTGTTGTGCTTTCAGAAACTCCACTCTGGGATCGTGTCGGCGTCCGACCTGAAGCTGGAGCCGGAGAAAAGCCCAACCTTCCTGTTTTCCAGGAAGTCTGAGCCTGCGACGCACGTAAGAGCAGGAACACTGTTATCATCCTCCCTCTGTACCAACTGTTCAGGTACTGCCACTGACATGGAGGCCCCAGAGAAATCATTATAGGGGATTAAAATACCCACCAACTATTTGGAGATTTGACCTGCTGCACTAGGCAAGAGGAGCTGGCAGTATCACTTGGCCCTAAGAGAAATAAATCCCTGTCATATTACCAGAAACCATCGATTGAAACTCGTTCCCAGTAAAAATGAGTCCATATGACAGTGTAGTACATTAGTCATCTTATATATTATGCATAAAGGTCTGAAAAATGAAAGCCATTCTTTAGCCTTTTACAGCACAAGGGCCAGAGTGGATAACTGTTCATGCGTTCCACGAAGGTTACCGTAAAAAGCAGAACGAGATGGACGTTCTGTCTGTCTTTTCATATTTGGAGCTTCCAGGCAATATAATGTGTTTAGATGAAGCAGAAACAAAAATTAATTTATTTAGTTACAGCTTTGTTGCAAGGTAATGCTCAAACATAGAAGGAAAACAATATATTTGAATGCTGCATGTATCCTATTGGTTCTGACTAATTATTGTGGTGTGTCTGGATGCATGAAAACATCTGTTGGTGAGATTGCTCACAAAGCTATGGTCCAATATCAGGCTTACATCTGAAGCCTTTCTGCTACGTTTCAGGAATACTGTATTAGTAACACCAGCTGAGCACAGAGTACTTGTCTGTGATATGGACACGCATGTGCAGCTCTGCTTAATATCACACAAGTCCCAAACTGGGACCTGCCCTGTATGTTCCCAGTCTAATCCATCTCCTCTGTCCTTGTGACAGGAAGTGCAGCAGGGCGCGAAGGCGGGACTTCCTGTGTGTACGCGTGCGAGCCAGCTGAGTGTGTCGGCATGTTCCCCTCGAAGCTGCAGCAGCAGCGAGTTGTCTCTCTCCAGCACCTGCAGCGAATACTCCAGCACCTCCTACACGTCGACCGCCCCACGCGCCTCAGACAGACTGGTACGCACAGCCAGCACACAGCCAGCACACAGCCAGCACACAGCCAGCACACAACCAGCACACAGCCAGCACACAGCCAGCACACAGCCAGCACACAGCCATCACACAGCCAGCACACAGCCAGCACACAGCCAGCACACAGCCAGCACACAGCCAGCACACAGCCAGCACACAGCCAGCACACAGCCAGCACACAGCCATCACACAGCCAGCACACAGCCAGCACACAGCCAGCACACAGCCAGCACACAGCCAGCACACAGCCAGCACACAGCCAGCACACAGCCATCACACAGCCAGCACACAGCCAGCACACAGCCAGCACACAGCCAGCACACAGCCAGCACACAGCCAGCACACAGCCAGCACACAGCCAGCACACAGCACACGCACACATGCTTCATAGAGGGGGGAGGCCACCCACAGACATGCTTCATAGAGGTGGCTGCGGGGGGAGAGGGGAAGGCAGTGATTGTGCCCCCTTGGTGGTGCCACTGCCAACAGCTCTAACTCGCTCTTACACTTCAAATAATTTTTTTCATTACAATCAAACATACCAAGTAGTGCATGTAGAAGGACCAGCAGAAGAGGGTTGGTCTGTATCTGGGTGCTCATCAGGACTCACAGACTTGTTTAAATGACAGGTTGTGATTGGCCTGTATCGGTGGTCTGGAGCAAAACAAGTCCTGAATTAGACACATTCAGATGGAATTGCTCAAAGATTTGAGAATACAATATACAATCAAATAATCAATATTGGGTCTTGCAGCGTTTACCTGTCTCCATCAAGCATTTTCACACAAACCCCCTGTAGCCTAATTACGTGACAGGCTGCAACAGCTTTTCAGTTTCCTCCCATCTCTCTCAGCCGAAGAAAAGTGTGTCTCTCCCACACTCCTTCAGCTCAGCTTCATTAAGGTGTGTGTGTGTTCCCTGTCTCCTGCAGTATTCTCTCGACTGGGAGAAGAGGCTGAGTGTGTGCTCGTCGGCCCCCGGCAGCGTGGGGCCTCCCCTGGGAGAGCTGCTCCCCTCTGGCAGGAAGGAGAGATGCATCCTGGATGGCCTGAGGCAGCTACAGAGACCCTCCCCCTCCTGCAAGGCCTCCATGTCGGGCGACAAGGACTGCATGAACTCCAACGAGGGCATCTACTCTCTGGGGGTGAAAGGCGGGGGCAGGGGGGTGTCTAGGCTGGCCTCTCTGGGGGTCAGGAAGTTTTCTTACGACTCCGACGACGCGGACGACGAGTCGCCTCGCGTGGGCGGGGGAGCGGGGGAGGAGGGCCGGAGGGACTGCAGGGGGCTCTCCCACAGCGTGTTGGACAGCCTGTGTAGCTGGGAAGGCCTGCTGGACGCCGAGGCAGCAGGGCGGAGCAGCGACGAGCCTCCGCCTCCCTACAGCTCCAGGGAACACCCCCAGGAGCTCATGAGCTTCATCAACAGCTTCCTGTCTGGCGGCCGCACCTCCGCCCTGCTCAGCCCTGCCCTGCTGGAGGTCTGCCCCATCAACCCCGACCTCTCCCTCCACCTCTCGGACACCGACCTTGAGGACCTGCCGCCGGAAGACGGCGACTACCGGCCGACCCCCAGGGGGTACAGGGGAGCCCGGCTTCTGGGAGCCCCTTGCCTGAGGAGGGAACAGGGCAGGGCTCAGTCTGCGGACAGCAGGCCCCGGCCCTTCAGCCTCAGCAAGGACTACCAGGTGCCCAAGAGCGCCCAGTCAGAAGAGAGTCTCCTGGCCATGTTCGACACGGACGGGAGATTCATCGAGCTGAGTGCTCAGCATGGGGCCGGGTGTGGGGGCGGAGCTCCTGGGAGGGCTGTGGCTGGGTACCTGGCCCCCAAGCAAGCAGGAGGAGGCTCCAGGAATTACAACCTAATGGAGGCTCCAGAGAGGCCGTCCGAGGATCAGAGCCAGCCCAGCAGAGGCAGCAGTACCAGGGGGGAAGGTGCAGAGAGGAGACTCCTACAGCCCCAGAGCTCTCGGTCCAACAAGGGTCTCTCTGTGCCTCCCATGACCCAGGGCTCTGGCTGCATGGCCAGCAGCTCTAAGATCCCCAGCCGGGGGACGCCGTCTCCTCTGAAGGTGTCCAGGGGCTCCTCCACGGATCCCCCCTCGGGGCCCCCGTCTCAGACGTCCCCCTCGTCTCCTCCAGTGAAGATGTCCCGCTTCATCAAGGCCTCCTGCTCTCAGAGCCCCAGGGCAGTGAGCTCCAAACTCCCCAGCAGGGCTCCCTGCGTGTCCCCCAGCTCCCCCCACCCCCCCTGCAGGCTGCTGGACCACAGGGAGCCCCCCACCAGAGACAGCCAAGCTGACCTCAGGTCTCCCTCGCCACCCCCTCCCCCCGGTCGCACTTCTTCCTTGCTCATCCGACCGAACGATGGTGCCCAACCCCCCACACTCACCCCTGTGAGGGGGCCGCCCCCCAGCTACCACCCCCCACCTGTACCAAATCTGCAACACATGTCCCCCTGCAAGCCCCAGGACAGTGTGGACCTGGACGCGGGGTACGGGACAGCAGTCGCACCTCAGAGGTTGTCTGGTAAAGCCAGCCAGCAGTCCCCTGTGATGAGGGCTGGAACTGAACATCACGTGGGAAGATGTAAAGGCACTTCTAAACGCACCCCCTCCAAGCTCCAGCTCCCCTCCCCGGCCTTAGGGGGCGTGCCAGACCGTCCTGACACCAACACCAACTCTAGAAGCCCCAAAAACCCTTCCAGCGTCCCAGCAGATTCCCCGCTGCACGGCACCTTTAAGAAGGTGTCCGCCAATGAAATGGCTTGTCCTCCTTGTTACAAGGTGTCCAGCAGCCACCCTCCGTGCCACTCAGAGCGTCAGGACGCTGTGTCCCCATGTCCCCAGGCAGGGGCGAGCCCCACCAGGACAGGACCTCCCAACCTCCATGAGAAGAACTCCAAAACACGCATCCCCTCTGGGTTTAAAGCCTTCGTGAGGTCGCCCCCCTCTCACAGGACCGGCCCCTCGCTCCCAGGCAAGCAGGAGAAGGACCACATCAATGCCGTCTCCAGAGAGACGTCGAACGCCTCCACTCAATGTGACCCTCCGCCCCCCTGCAGCACCGCCCCTCCCGGGATTCCCCTGGTACAGGCGGGGGGAGGTCACAAGGCGGTACGAGACATCTTTAAGAGATCCACCTCCGTCACCACTAAGCCCCATCTGAAGCCGGCTCTGGGGATGACTGGTGCCAAGGCTCGCAGCCAGAGTTTCAGCACCAGCTGCATGGAGAGGACCAGCGTGAGCACCACCCGAACACAGATCATCACCAACTCTGGCGAGAGGGGGAACTCGCTAACGAGACAGAGCTTGTTAGTGGACGGCCTGCCAGGGAGGGCCTCGGGGGAGGGGGCGCCCAGCTGCCCAGGGAAACGGCTGAGTCATCATGGGGGCGTGTTAACCAGCCACCAGGAAACAGAGGACCTTCTCAAGTTCTGTTCCCCAGGTGAGAGCGGCTCCAAGGAGGGCCGTTGTTTGGCCCCGGTGGATCAGATGGGTCTGCAGGGCTCCAGGAGGCCAGCCGGAGAGGCTTCCCAGCCCTGCCCCCCCCGCCCCTCAGAGGCCCCGGCCAGCAGAGCCAGGAGCGAGCCGCCCGGCCCGGCCCAGGCCAGCCCCCCAAGCCGGCCGGAGGAGCAGGGAAGCCCCCCCAGCTGCACCATCGAGGAGAAGGTGATGCTGGGCATCCAGGAGAACGTGCAGAAGGGACAAGGTCAGGAGAAGACCCTGCCCTCCGAACCCCGGCAGAAGACCGGCCCCTCCCTGGCCAACTGGTTCGGCCTCCGCAGGGCCAAGCCGCCGGCCCCCGACGCCACGTCTGACGGCAGGAAGGAAGTGAAGAAGGGAGCTGTGCTGGCAGGCAGGCAGATCAAGACCCACAAGAAGGACAAGAGGAGGAAGGCAGACGGCCCATGCAAGGACAGTCAAGATCAGATGCTGTGTGAGAACAGCAACAAGCTCAGCTCAATAATGGATCACTGTAACCTCCAGATGGGACAGATAGCCAATCAGATCCAGTGTTCGACCGTGTACATCGGAAAAGATCAGTTCATGAAGGATCTTCTGGGAAGGTTGGTATGACAACAATCTCATTTTATCGATTCATCAATTAAATTATTGATGTGTGGTTTCATCATTAAACTATTATGTTATATTATATTTGAGTAATAATAAACTACTTAAAGTAGCTCTTCAAATAAAATTAGTCTGGATTCGAACGCTCAAGTTTAAACCCCACAAGTGGAAAGTACACAGAGATGCGTGTTCTGAGAAAAGCACAATAAACAGAATCCAGTCTGTCTGCGTAATGTTTCACCCTGAGAGCGTTCCCCACTCCAGTCCCAGAAGCCAGACCCTCCGTCACCCTGGAGCTGTCATCTGGAAAACAACAGTCACGCTCCACATCTACCACTAATATGATACACTTGCTCAAATCGCAACTGACAGATTTTATCAAGAGCGGCTGCAAACATTTATCACTCAGTGAGTCTGCAGTCAGACAGAAAGAGAGAGAGTCTGAGGTGCCTCCAGAGCGGTGCAGGGGATGTGGGTGTTGGTGGTGATGGAGGTGTTGATGGAGGCCGGTGCAATTTATCTGTTGGATCACAATCCACCTGCACAACGGCCTCTCTGGTGGAGGAGTTCAGATGAGCGAGAGCACCAATCACATGGGGTTTCTTTCTTGCAGGAGTGTGGGGGTGAAGGGCGACTCTCAGACCATATCTCCGCCTGGCATCTCCATTCCCAAGAAACACTGCAGGGAAATGAGAGATGTGGAGATCTGCACAGATAGCACCGTGAGTGAGATCGCCCCTTTAATAAAACGATGCACCCTTCAGGATCCATTTGTTATGTTCCAGGATATTACATCTATCTCTCGCTCGCTTGCTCTTCCTTGCTAAATCTCTTTCTCTATCTGACTCTCTCTGCATTATTTCCTCTCTACCTCTGTCTCTACCTCTGTCTCTTTCAATCGCTCGCTTTCTTTTGCACTTTCTCTCAGACCTTATACCTCTGTCACTCTGTCGTATCCCACCCCCCAATCATGAAGTTGCCCAAACATGTATTTTGAATCAATGAAGCATAGTGTGACTGTTCTGTAGAACGTACTGTAAATGCTGGGTGTTGAAGAGGTGTGCTGTGTCATGCTGTGTCACCTCCACCCTCCTCTAACAGAGTTAGAGGAGGGTGGAGGTGAAGGGTAGAGAGGGAGAAAGGAGAGAGGAGAGTGTGAGACAGAGAGAGAGAGACAGAGAGAGAGAGACAGAGAGACAGAGAGAGAGAGAGTGAGACAGAGAGAGAGAGACAGAGAGAGAGACAGACCCCCCTATTTTGACGATCTGAAACGCAAGTATCAAAACGCAAAGCGCAAGTAACTTTGTGGGCGGGACTCCGGCTCGGTTGCTATTTTGCCGGCGGGATAAATGACTTTGCGCCTGGCGCAAATCTAAAATGGGTAGGTCCGGTTCACAGCCAAGGAGACCGACGTTCTAGTCAGGGCCGTAACAGATAGATAAGTGACATTGTATGGGAAAGGCAGAGCAGTTTTCTCATTGCACGAAATTGCCCGCTCATGCTGCTCATTCAAATTCTTATTCTTATTTTTATATAGCCTACCCTATATTTTATTTTTTAAATTGTTTAGTTCTTGGAATTAGTTTAACTATTGTACTTTTTTACTTAATTTAAGACCCGTATATGTTTATTGTTTGCACCTTCCTGCCACAGTAAATTCCGTGTTTGTGTAACATGGCTACATGGCGAATAAACCAAATTCTGATTCTGATGGAGATGGGAGAAGAAACCCACCCAAATTAGCTTCGGTTAAACAGGCGTGGGAGAAAATTGCCACAATTGTTACAAATCATGTTCACATACATAGAGATTTCTCATGAAAATCTTTTTATAATCTTTGAAGAAATGTAACACGCCATAAATCAAAACAATGTAACGTAGCTTTGCAGAAAGAAGACCCTGGCCTCGCCAGCAGTGTGCAAGGACCAAGCTTGCGCCCTTAAAATAGCATCTGAATAATGCGCCATTGACTTTAGACCACGTTTTTCCTGGTCAGTGGCGGAATTGTTTTTCGGAAACTGCAAAATAGCACCAGGGAACGTTTGCGCCGGAACACGCCTCCTTTTTCGCTGAACCGCCCACGGGAGCGCAAGGTCATTTCGACGTGCGTCTGTGGAGGGAAAAGTCTGCTTTGCGTCGAGTGTAAACTAGGAATGATACTTGCGTCGTTGACAAAGTCAATTGCGCTGGGTGCAAGATCGGGCCCAGAGAGAGAGAGAGAGAGAGAGAGAGGGAGAGGGAGAGGGAGAGGGAGAGAGAGAGGGGGAGAGGGAGAGGGAGAGGGAGAGGGAGAGGGAGAGGGAGAGATAGTCTGACTGCAGTATGCAGGAAATTCAATCCATCTGATGGGGACTATTGATAACGTGGAGGAACTTCTTATCAGAGACACTCAATTGAACAAAGGCTCATTTAATACTCTCTCTGAAGCCTCTCTCTGCTTCCTGCCAACACAGAAACACTGGGAGAGAGGAGTGGGTTTCTGACCCCCGCTAACTCCTGCCCACAACACCTCCACACAGCGGCTTGGGAAAAAAGCCTGTGGATGAACTAAATACTCAGTTGTGTTTTGTGCTGTGAAGGGAATGCTGGGAAAGGGGTGTGTGTGTGGCAGGGCCGGGGTGGTGTGTGTGGCAGGGCCGGGGTGGTGTGTGTGGCAGGGCCGGGGTGGTGTGTGCGGAAGGGCCGGGGTGGTGTGTGTGGCAGGGCCGGGGTGGTGTGTGTGGCAGGGCCGGGGTGGTGTGTGCGGCAGGGCCGGGGTAGTGTGTGTGGCAGGGTCGGGGTGGTGTGTGCGGCAGGGCCGGGGTAGTGTGTGTGGCAGGGTCGGGGTGGTGTGTGCGGCAGGGCCGGGGTGGTGTGTGCGGCAGGGCCGGGGTAGTGTGTGTGGCAGGGTCGGGGTGGTGTGTGCGGCAGGGCCGGGGTGGTGTGTGCGGCAGGGCCGGGGTAGTGTGTGCGGCAGGGTCGGGGTAGTGTGTGCGGCAGGGTCGGGGTGGTGTGTGCGGCAGGGCCGGGATGGTGTGTGTGGCAGGGCCGGGGTGGTGTGTGTGGCAGGGCCGGGGTGGTGTGTGTGCCAGCCACTTCAGTTCTCAGTTGAAGGTTAATTGTGTTTCTCACACACGGTTTACTTATTGCAGCTTAGTCTTTACTTATGTAAGGAATAGACTTGTTCATCGAGCCTAAACTACTCCTTTCTTTTCCTAATGACAGTGTATGTTGTGTTACAGGTTACCATGGTGACAGTGTATGTTATGTTACAGATTACCATGGTGACGGTGTATGTTACGTTACAGGTTACCATGGTGACAGTGTATGTTGTGTTACAGGTTACCATGGTGACAGTGTATGTTATGTTACAGGTTACCATGGTGACACTGTATGTTGTGTTACAGGTTACCATGGTGACAGTGTATGTTATGTTACAGATTACCATGGTGACGGTGTATGTTATGTTACAGGTTACCATGGTGACAGTGTATGTTGTGTTACAGGTTACCATGGTGACAGTGTATGTTGTGTTACAGGTTACCAAGGTGACAGTGTATGTTGTGTTAAAGGTTACCATGGTGACAGTGTATGTTGTATTACAGGCGATCATAGTGAAACAGAAGATTAATCTAAGAGGGAACAACCAGGAGGATTCTATCCCAGAAGCCACTTGTCAAGATCACATGATCGGTAGGTTCCTCTGATTGAATGTGTTGTTATTGTGCTGTAATGTTGCGCTCTACTTTAAGAGACCAAGGGGGTATTCCAGAAAGCTGGTTTGCGACATAACCGGGTAAGTTAACTCTCCAGCTGACACACAATGTTGCAGCAATTTACTGGCAATGTTGCTACAACGCTGGCTGTCATATGAGGAGTTAACTTACCCGGGTTTGTCACATAACCTGCTTTCTGGAATACCCCCCAAGCCTCACAAATGTGTTTCCTGTAACAAACAACAGTGTATCTGTCTGGGACATGAACAAATCTCCAAAACTCCAGAACACAGAGATGAGGGTGTGGAAGACCCTCGGAATACTAAATGAGCATTCAGCTGCAGATACCACCTGGAGATCACTACCACTGCAGTGTGTCAGATCACTACCACTGCTGTGTGTCAGATCACTACCACTGCTGTGTGTCAGATCACTACCACTGCTGTGTGTCAGATCACTACCACTGCTGTGTGTCAGATCACTACCACTGCTGTGTGTCAGATCACTACCACTGCTGTGTGTCAGATCACTACCACTGCTGTGTGTCAGATCACTACCACTGCAGTGTGACAGATCACTACCACTGCAGTGTGTCAGATCACTACCACTGCTGTGTGTCAGATCACTACCACTGCAGTGTGTCAGATCACTACCACTGCTGTGTGTCAGATCACTACCACTGCTGTGTGTCAGATCACTACCACTGCTGTGTGTCAGATCACTACCACTGCTGTGTGTCAGATCACTACCACTGCTGTGTGTCAGATCACTACCACTGCAGTGCGTCAGATCACTACCACTGCTGTGTGTCAGATCACTACCACTGCTGTGTGTCAGATCACTACCACTGCTGTGTGTCAGATCATTACCACTGCTGTGTGTCAGATCACTACCACTGCTGTGTGTCAGATCACTACCACTGCAGTGTGTCAGATCACTACCACTGCTGTGTGTCAGATCACTACCACTGCTGTGTGTCAGATCACTACCACTGCAGTGTGTCAGATCACTACCACTGCTGTGTGTCAGATCACTACCACTGCTGTGTGTCAGATCACTACCACTGCAGTGTGTCAGATCACTACCACTGCTGTGTGTCAGATCACTACCACTGCTGTGTGTCAGATCACTACCACTGCTGTGTGTCAGATCACTACCACTGCTGTGTGTCAGATCACTACCACTGCAGTGTGACAGATCACTACCACTGCTGTGTGTCAGATCACTACCACTGCTGTGTGTCAGATCACTACCACTGCTGTGTGTCAGATCACTACCACTGCTGTGTGTCAGATCACTACCACTGCAGTGTGTCAGATCACTACCACTGCTGTGTGTCAGATCACTACCACTGCAGTGTGTCAGATCACTACCACTGCTGTGTGTCAGATCACTACCACTGCTGTGTGTCAGATCACTACCACTGCAGTGTGTCAGATCACTACCACTGCTGTGTGTCAGATCACTACCACTGCAGTGTGTCAGATCACTACCACTGCTGTGTGTCAGATCACTACCACTGCTGTGTGTCAGATCACTACCACTGCTGTGTGTCAGATCACTACCACTGCTGTGTGTCAGATCACTACCACTGCTGTGTGTCAGATCACTACCACTGCAGTGTGACAGATCACTACCACTGCTGTGTGTCAGATCACTACCACTGCTGTGTGTCAGATCACTACCACTGCTGTGTGTCAGATCACTACCACTGCTGTGTGTCAGATCACTACCACTGCAGTGTGTCAGATCACTACCACTGCTGTGTGTCAGATCACTACCACTGCAGTGTGTCAGATCACTACCACTGCTGTGTGTCAGATCACTACCACTGCTGTGTGTCAGATCACTACCACTGCTGTGTGTCAGATCACTACCACTGCTGTGTGTCAGATCACTACCACTGCTGTGTGTCAGATCACTACCACTGCTGTGTGTCAGATCACTACCACTGCAGTGTGTCAGATCACTACCACTGCATGTGGAGACTGACCTCTCTGACACTGTGTGTCTCCATGTGGAGACTGACCTCTCTGACACTGTGTGTCTCCATGTGGAGACTGACCTCTCTGACACTGTGTGTCTCCATGTGGAGACTGACCTCTCTGACACTGCGTCTCCATGTGGAGACTGACCTCTCTGACACTGTGTGTCTCCATGTGGAGACTGACCTCTCTGACACTGCGTCTCCATGTGGAGACTGACCTCTCTGACACTGTGTGTCTCCATGTGGAGACTGACCTCTCTGACACTGTGTCTCCATGTGGAGACTGACCTCTCTGACACTGTGTGTCTCCATGTGGAGACTGACCTCTCTGACACTGTTGGCCTCATGTACGTACATTCGCAAATGTAGCGTTATTAGCGCTCCTGCTGATATCTGCTGAGGTTTGAAGTGGAGAGATTTCTGGAGGCTAATGCCAGGAGATAGTCTGTTATCCATGATTTGTTAGGAGGCTGGACTGGAGGTTGAAGATGTGAAGGCCGGTGTTTGTTGAAATGGAAGCATCTCTAACGAAAGATGGTCCCTGTGTTGTCCATGAAAGTGAAGGGAGATCATAACTACCACATGTTGTTACGGGAGGAGAACAATGGTCTTCCAGAATATCTAGAGGCTGAAAAGGATCCATCATTTCCAAGGGTAACTGTGTCCAGACTAGCTGTCTCTAACTCCTGCCTCCTAAAGGCTACATTCCTGCAGTGTAGTTGCAACAAGATACTGGATATTAATGTTAATGGATATTAACTTTTAAGATGACCTGTAGCAGTTTGAGATGGTGTACACACATTCTTAGTTTAGGTTATAAATTGAGCTTTTAATCCACATCAATATAACACTTGTTTTGTTTTTTAATTGTGTAATTACGTAAGTAGCACAGAGTATTTGGCAAACAACGTTCACGGTTGTGTGTGAGCAACTCTCACTAACCCTAACCCAACTCTCCATCTGTTTCTCTCCCTGCTCAGACTGGCAGCCTCACATGCTGCCCATGAGGGGAGAGGAGGATGAGAGGAGAGGGGAGGAGAGGAGAGGAGAGGGGAGGAGGAGGATGAGAGGAGAGGAGAGGAGAGGAGAGGGGAGGAGGAGGATGAGAGGAGAGGAGAGGAGAGGGGAGGAGAGGAGAGGGGAGGAGGAGGATGAGAGGAGAGGAGAGGGGAGGAGGAGGATGAGAGGAGAGGAGAGGGGAGGAGGAGGATGAGAGGAGAGGAGAGGGGAGAGGAGGATGAGAGGAGAGGGGAGGGGAGGAGAGGAGAGGGGAGAGGAGGACGAGAGGAGAGGAGAGGGGAGGAGAGGAGAGGGGAGGAGGAGGATGAGAGGAGGGTTAGGCTTTGAGCACCACAAGTTGAGAGCCATTATATTTGAGAGAAGGCAGACATCTCTACAGCCAATATCTCCAAACCTCGAACACTGACACCAAAACACTCTAGATAGATAAATATCACTAAAGTACATGTATTTATTAACTGTCCCTTTAATGCAACAAACTGTTGATCTAGGTTGCATAGGCATTGTGTGAATACATCGATATTTAGATCAAATTAGATTAGGTATACAAAGGAAGTAAGGACAGTGATATTTAACCATTCATCTCATTAGGTCCTATTCAAGCCATCCAAAGCACCTTTATTAGAGTAGTCAAGTCTGAAAGCTCTGATAACAAAGACATGTCAACCACTTGTGTAAATTGTGTGAATGACACAATAGAAGACATCAGAACTCTTGAGGAAAAAATACCAGACTTCTAAGCCTGCATTTGTACTTGAGTGCTCCTAGAATCCCAAAACAATCCCCAAGTGCTCAACATGCTGAATGATCTTTCTGCTCTCCCCTGGTGTTGATCCTCCCAGATGCCCTCTTTACCCACAACCCCTTCCGCTGCATGTGAGTCCTGATACGGCCTCTGTTCCCAGTGTTCCTCCACTGTTCCTCTCCTCTTCCTCACGCGCATCTCTTCTTCCCTCCTCCTCCTCCCCTCCTCCTCTCCTTATCCACCTCTCCTCCTCCTCCTTTCCTCCTCTCCTCCTCCTCCCCTCCTCCCCTCCTCCTCCTCCTCTCCTTATCCACCTCTCCTCCTCCTCCTCCTCTCCTCCTCCTCCCAGGCTCCAGCTCTCAGATGAGGACTCTGGACAGTGGGATTGGAACCTTCCCGCCGCCAGACTCCGCCTCACGCCTGAACGGGCGCCACATCCCCCGGTCTGAATCCAGCCCAGGCAGGGTGGCAGGCCCTCCTAACCAGGCCCTCCCGGCCCCTGCCTCCGACCAGGACCTCCCTGACCCTGCGCTAATCCCTGTGTCCCTGGGCCCCTTCCAGTCTGCCCCCATGGTGGCCCCCCGCCCCCCCATGGACACCCAGAGCCGCCTCCCCAAACCGGCCTCCTCCGGTAAGTCTGTCAGCACAAAACCTGTCTGCGGCCCCTGTGGGCGGCCCCTGTGGGCGGCCCCTGTGGGCGGACCCTGTCGGCGGACCCTGTGGGCGGACCCTGTGGGCGGCCCCTGTGGGCGGACCCTGTGGACGGCCCCTGTGGACGGCCCCTGTGGGCGGACCCTGTGGACGGCCCCTGTGGGCGGACCCTGTGGGCGGCCCCTGTGGGCGGCCCCTGTGGGCGGCCCCTGTGGGCGGACCCTGTGGGCGGCCCCTGTGGGCGGACCCTGTCTGCGGCCCCTGTGGGCGGCCCCTGTGGGCGGCCCCTGTGGGCGGACCCAGACTCAATAGAATTTGAACCGAAGCCAAAATCAACATACTAATTTAGTCATGATCAGTTTTCATTGGTGCGTGATTTCGTGCTATAGCCTATATTATTTTCCTACTAGATGTGGTTTCTATCTTCCGTGTCCAATCCAAAGGTCCAATCAGGAGCTGTAATAACTGTAATCACCATGACAACTCACTCACTCACTCACTCACTCAACGTTTGTGCTGCAACCTCTGTCGGTCATGCAGGTTGTGTGTCTCATTCGCAACAACGCAGGCTAATCGATTTGGTACCTGTTTCTTCCTTAGCGAAAATCATGGCGTGACAAAACCCAACAAAAAGCGAAAAGTTGATTCCGTAAATCGCAAATTTCAGTGGGCTGACAAGTATGCATTTGTGTTGCCGGTGGGGAGCACAAAACTGATGTGTTTAATCTGCAATGAGACGGTTGCCCTTGTCAAAAGTGGTAATGTGAAACGACACAAAACATAGAAACTTTAAACTAAATTACCGCTAGAACTCTGAGGTAAGGGCCAGAAAAATAAACCATCACTGTTCCAGACCCTGGACTGAAGGGAAATTTGGTGAGTGGACCTTTTGGGTTCTAATTGAGTACCCCTGCTCTAGGCTTTAGAGCTATCGGAGCTGTATATAATATAGATAAACATAAATGCTGACAGCATGCTGTATGCTGTCATTGCTGCTCTGGTTCAGGTTATGTATAGATTATATAAACTGTACAGAATATATATTAGTATACATTAGAATCCATAGTTTATATAGATTGTATTATATAGATTGTGTATTGTACATGTGTTATAGATCTAGAGAAGATTTGCTCCGCTCCCCAGCAGTGTCAGGGCCGGCTGGAAACCAGCCTGGAAGCAGCTTGATTGATAATCGTGTTTCTGATTCACAAGTCGTCTGGTGTCTCCAGAACACCTGCTCATCAGCTCTGCCCCACCAGACGCTGACATAGCTAGACCAGAGTCACAGAGAGTCACAGGCAGTCACAGAGAGTCACAGAGAGTCACAGAGAGTCACAGGGAGTCACAGGCAGTCACAGGGAGTCACAGGGAGTCACAGAGAGTCACAGGGAGTCACAGAGAGTCACAGGGAGTCACAGGGAGTCACAGAGAGTCACAGAGAGTCACAGGGAGTCACAGGGAGTCACAGGGAGTCACATAGAGTCACAGGGAGTCACAGGGAGTCACAGAGAGTCACAGAGAGTCACAGAGAGTCACAGAGAGTCACAGGGAGTCACAGGGAGTCACAGGGAGTCACAGGGAGTCACAGGCAGTCACAGAGAGTCACAGGGAGTCACAGAGAGTCACAGGGAGTCACAGGGAGTCACAGAGAGTCACAGGGAGTCACAGAGAGTCACAGGGAGTCACAGAGAGTCACAGGGAGTCACAGAGAGTCACAGGGAGTCACAGATGACTTCCGTCAGCAGCCTGCTGCTGTGTGAACACCACAGGGTCAGGGGTCAGGGGTCAGGCTAGCAGCTGGTTAGCGTTTCACTTATTACTTTAGAAGATGCTTTTATGCAAAATGACGTTCAGATATAACAATATATAGTGCATAATATACGTGTATAATTCTACAGTATTTCAGTAGTCAAGGAATGGCCTGTCTAGGCACAATGCAAAAATCAATTGCTGGTACATAGATTATTGGTGGTAGACAGGTAGATTAGAGGCCTAACAGACAGGTAGATTGGAGGCCCACAGACAGGTAGATTAGAGTCCCACAGACAAGTAGATTAGAGGCCCACAGACAAGTAGATTAGAGGCCCACAGACAGTTAGATTAGAGGCCCACAGACAGGTATATTAAAGGCCCACAGACAGGTATATTAGAGGCCCACAGACAGATAGATTAGAGGCCCACAGACAGGTATATTAGAGGCCCACAGACAGGTATATTAGAGTCCCACAGACAAGTAGATTAGAGGCCCACAGACAGTTAGATTAGAGGCCCACAGACAGGTATATTAAAGGCCCACAGACAGGTATATTAGAGGCCCACAGACAGATAGATTAGAGGCCCACAGACATGTATATTAGAGGCCCACAGACAGGTATATTAGAGGCCCACAGACAGGTAGATTAGAGGCCCACAGACAGGTAGATTAGAGGCCCACAGACAGGTAGATTAGAGGCCCACAGACAGGTAGATTAGAGGCCCACAGACATGTATATTAGAGGCCCACAGACATGTATATTAGAGGCCCACAGACAGGTAGATTAGAGGCCCACAGACAGATAGATTAGAGGCCCACAAACAGGTAGATTAGAGGCCCACAGACAGGTAGATTAGAGGCCCACAGACAGGTAGATTAGAGGCCCACAGACAGATAGATTAGAGGCCCACAGACAGGTAGATTAGAGGCCCACAGACAGGTAGATTTACAGGTTATGTTGTCTCTGCTGGCTCGTCTCTGGTAATGACACTGTCGTTAGGGTTGAAAGCTTTTAAAGAACAGGAACAGAATGTATACTTTTTAATATTCACGAGAGGCTGTGCCTATCACCCGGTACTTAGTCATGGCGGATGACAGCTCCAAGCTGTTTATTATGGGCTGTCTCAAGTTGTTTTGCAGAAATGTCCATGGGGATGATGCTTTTTGACTATTAATAGTTGTAACTACCAGGTGGTCACATGGAGAAGCATGACAGCACAACCTGTTGGCTAGTACAGATGTGTTATTAGTGTTCATTAAACTCTTAGTCATAAATGTGGTTGTATTCTCTCAGGATGATTAGTGCTGAGGCAGTCCACCCCCTCTCTACGTCGCCCCAGCGTGGCCTGGTTTGTGAGGTGTGTGTGGCGGAATGAATCACAACTGTCTTGTTCTCCTCTCATCTTTAACTTGTTTATTTTGTGTTCATCACAGACGTGCTGAATCCCCTGAGTCAGACAGATCCAGCCTCGGCCGTGTCTCTGCCCCCCCATGCCACACACACCAACAAAGGCCCTGCGGGGCCAGCCTCGCCCACGGTGAGACTACAGGGGGTGTGTGACTGCAGAACAGAACTGAGCCTCGCTGATGGCAGGCTGGGCCATGAGTCCTCTTCTGGCTGACTAATTAAACAAAGGATCTCTAACACAATACTGCATTTTGCGTCATCCAAAAATATATTACTAATCGCAATGCAAAATGGCACTCACACAATTTTTTTTTTTTATCAATAACTAAATGAATGTATGTCTGAGGAGGCTACATTGGATCAAGTCTCCAAACAGCCAGAGAAGAGAAGTGATGTGATTAGACAGGTGTGTGTGTGGGCGGGGCAGCAGGATGGTGATGTTGTGTTCCTGGTGAGCAGGACAGGGATCTGAGGGGGCGTATGTCCTGCAGCAGCAACGAGGACCACGACACACTGGACTCCTCCCACAACACCCTCCTCAGCCAATCAGACACCAGCAACTCAGGTAAAAAACTTTTGAGAATTCCACAGCTGAATTCTGAATAGTTTTGATGATCTAATGAATCAGCGTCCAGCCCTGAGCTCCAGAACTAGCTAAAGCACCTTGTCATCCTCAGAGCGGAGCGAGGGGACAGCCAGGGAGAGCAGGCGTCTGTCCCTCCTGGAGCTGTTGTCTCACCTGGAGGAGACCCCTGCCAGGGTGTCCCCGTACAGCCGGGCTCTCCAGGAGGCCAGCCCCCCCCTGCTGTGAGACGTGAGTGTTCAGGAGTAGCCCCGCCCCTACATCCACCCAGTCACATCTGCCTTTATAAGAGTGGACGGCTCAGCAATGGAGCATTTGAGTAGGCTCAGCTCAGTGGTTAGACTGCAGATCAAGAGGATGTAGGTTCTAATGCTCCTCTGTACGGCACTTTGAATCAAATCATCTGCTAAGTGGGAGTCAGATGGCTGAGCGGTGAGGGAGTCGGGCTAGTAATCTGAAGGTTGCCAGTTCGATTCCCAGCCGTGCCAAATGAAGTTGTGTCCTTGGGCAAGGCACTTCACCCTACTTGCTTCGGGGGGAATGTCCCTGTACTTACTGTAAGTCGCTCTGGATAAGAGCGTCGACTAAATGTAAGTGGGTAAAAAAAATTGTTTTAATTATTATTATTGTTATTAATAATTAGGCCCAGAATATGTTGTCCTCCTGTGTGTACTGCAGAGGAAGTGCAGCCTCTCCTCTCTGGGCATCTGGGGGCTCCACACACCCAGCTGGTGTTTCCTCAGAGAAAGACGCCTTTCCATCGTCCTGCCCTGTCTCTCTCTCTCTGTCCAGTCTCAGGGGATTTGCAAACTAGTATTTAACTGAGCTTGGTGACAAATGAGAATCAGAGACCATGAAACGACCTCCAGCCCCCACTTTTCCCCGGTGCCCCACACACACACACACGCACGCACGCATGCATGCACACATACACACACACACACGCATGCACACACACACACTCAGACGCATGCACACAAGGACACACACTCATGCACACACATACACATGTGCACACTCACTGTAGAAAAACTCTCTCTACACCCCCACAGTGAGAAAAGAGAGAAGAAAGAGAGGGGTGGTAGTAGGAGGGAAGGAAAGAGAGAAGAAAGAAAATATAGTCTGAAAAAACTTGACCGTTGCTACTTTATGAAAATGTTGAAAGGTCTACCCATGTATGAAGTATAAATGTACTTAAAAAACGCCTAGAGAGAAGTATTGTGTCACAAAGATTTCTTCAAGGTAGTTTAACAATATTTCCTTCTTCAGGGAGGTTAGAGCAATCTGTTAAATTGAATCCACTTTACCTGAGCCAGGGATGTTAAACACCTCCACAAACTCAGTAAATAACATCCATAAATACAATCCGAAGACAACCGGGTCACACATTTTTGTGTCCCTGGTCTAGAAGAGCTATAAACAGGTTATGAGCACCAACTGTGTGAGGACGTCCTGCAGCAGCCTGGCTGTCACCTGAGTCCCTGTCAACCCCACATCACCGAGTCTGGTTTAAAACACAAGAACCAACTGCCATGATGAATGACTAACCCTAACCCATGATGAATGACTAACCCTAACCTACACAGCCCAGTTACTGGTTCAGATGTTTTTTCTTTTACAACCTCCACCCATCCACCTGTTCATACCAGCCTGAGGAAGCCCACATCAGTAGGTGACCCGGGCCCCTGGCCCCTGGCCCTGCCGCCAGCCCCAGGCTCTGATCACCTGGCGGGGAGGGGCGGGGGGCCGCTGGTGATTTAAGTGGCTTTAATAACCTTTCACAAACACTCAGGAGAGTGATGTAAACCTCAGCAGCTTCCATCAGAGTCCTCTGGCCCGGCCGGCTCCCTCATTCATCATCCTGACACGGCTCGACAGCCCGCATGCCTCTGACACCCTCGCTTTCTCTCCATACCTCTCTCTCTCTCTCCCCTCCATCCCTCTCTCTCTCTCTCTCCCCTCCATCCCTCTCTCTCCCCCCCTCTGTCCCTCACTCTGTACTTCTCTCTCTCATGCTTTCATTCTGTACCTCTATTCATATCTCTCTCTCTCTCTCTCTCTCTCTCTCTCTCTCTCTCTCTCTCTCTCTCTCTCTCTCTCTCTCTCTCTCTCTCTCTCTCTCTCTGTCTCTCTCTGTCTGTCTCTCTCTCTCTGTCTGTCTGTCTGTCTGTCTGTCTGTCTCTCTCTCTCTCTGTCTCTCTCCCTCTCTCTCTGTCTGTCTCTTCTCTCTCTCTTTCTCTCTCTCTGTCTCTCTCTCTGTCTCTCTCTGTCTGTCTGTCTCTCTCCCTCTCTCTGTCTGTCTCTCTCCCTCTCTCTCTTTCTTCACTCTTCTGTTTCTTTACGTCAAACCCTCCATTCTCTGACATTCTCTCTCCAACCATTTTTCATTCTCTCTATCTGTCCTTCCTTCCTCCCTCTCTCCCCTCCTCCCACACTGCTGGGGCCTCTCTGATGGTTAAAAGAGATTGCTGTAGGTCTTTCCGACAGGAGAAAATAACATTGCACGCTGTGTTGAGACCTGAGGCTGGGGGAGGGGAGGGGGAGGGGAGGTAAGACACACCAACCTGGTTCCACAACTTCCTGATATCCGAGCACTCTGCTCTCCCCAGCACTGCTTAGTAGACCTGGTGACCTGCAGCTGTGATGTCACGGCTAGGAGAGATGTTTGTAGACATGCTGCTTCAAATAGGGCCACTGACATTACTGCCACCCTCTATCAAATACAGTTTCAATTACCCAGAAAATGATGGGTTTCTCAGAATCAGAATCAGAATTCGGTTTATTCGCCATGTATGTTATACAAACACGGAATTTACTGTGGCAGGGAGGTGCAAACACTAAACATATACGAATCTTAAATTAGGTAAAGGTACAGAAGTTTAACTATTCCTGAGAACTAAACAATCTAAGAATAAAACAATTTAAATATAAAATAAAATATATATACATTACATTTAGTCATTTAGCAGACGCTCTTATCCAGAGCGACTTACAGTAAGTACAGAGACATTCTCCCCGAGGCAAGTAGGGTGAAGTGCCTTGCCCAAGGACACAACGTCAGTTGGCATGACCGGGAATTGAACTGGCAACCTTCGGATTACTAGCCCGATTCCCTCACCACTCAGCCACCTGACTCCCCATATATATATATATATATATATATATATATAATAATAAACACCTCCAGGTGGACTGTTGTGATCCTGGTCTGTAGTTTATGTCACACAGTGAGCTGTCTATATGTTGTATTCCACAGCTACAACTCTGCTACATCTAGACATGTTGTTATGGGCTGTAACTAGTGCCATCTGGGTTTCCACAAATTCTAAATTACATCTCAATCAACCGATCTGATTACTGGCCGAGCACATGACCTAAATCATGAATTCCAGCTTATCAAATACCTTTATTTAAATACATAAAATCATATCAATACTACACACAGAGGATACTACATACAGAGGATACTACACACAGAGGATACTACATACAGAGGATACTACACACAGAGGATACTACATACAGAGGATACTACACACAGAGGATACTACACACAGAGGATACTACACACAGAGGATACTACATACAGAGGATACTACATACAGAGGATACTACATACAGAGGATACTACACACAGAGGATACTACACACAGAGGATACTACACACAGAGGATACTACACACAGAGGATACTACACACAGAGGATACTACACACAGAGGATACTACACACAGAGGATACTACACACAGAGGATACTACACACAGAGGATACTACACACAGAGGATACTACATACAGAGGATACTACATACAGAGGATACTACACACAGAGGATACTACACACAGAGGATACTACATACAGAGGATACTACATACAGAGGATACTACATACAGAGGATACTACATACAGAGGATACTACATACAGAGGATACTACACACAGAGGATACTACACACAGAGGATACTACACACAGAGGATACTACATACAGAGGATACTACATACAGAGGATACTACATACAGAGGATACTACACACAGAGGATACTACACACAGAGGATACTACATACAGAGGATACTACACACAGAGGATACTACATACAGAGGATACTACATACAGAGGATACTACATACAGAGGGATGTTATTGAAATGACAGCAGAGAATCAAGAATCGTAGTTGTAACAGCGTCCTGGTGGGTGGAGTCAGTGAGTGGTTTCAGTGTGTTCCTGGTTCTTCTGCCCCCAGCGCAGCCCAACATCTGCACCAGCCTGCTTCTGGAGCACGTCTGTGGGCTCAGGGTCATTCAGCCGCAGGTAATTGTGTTTCACCCAATCAGAGCTAATCCCAGATTAGATGGTCTCCTGCAGTGTTGGGGGAGACAGCAGGAGTGAGGAAGGTGCTGATTGTTCCAGCTCACTGTCAGAGTGGAGGGCTGCTCTGTAATCACTATCACCCCGGACACTGACACATGATGCTGCCCTGACACCAGCTACTGCCCCTGGCCTCCCTGGTGCTGGCCTCCCTGGTGCTGGCCTCCCTGGTGCTGGCCTCCCTGGTGCTGGCCTCCCTGGTGCTGGCCTACCTGGTGCTGGCCTACCTGGTGCTGGCCTCCCTGGTGCTGGCCTCCCTGGTGCTGGCCTACCTGGTGCTGGCCTCCCTGGTGCTGGCCTCCCTGGTGCTGGCCTACCTGGTGCTGGCCTCCCTGGTGCTGGCCTCCCTGGTGCTGGCCTCCCTGGTGCTGGCCTCCCTGGTGCTGGCCTCTTGGTGCTGGCCTCTTGGTGCTGGCCTTGCTGGACAGCCACACATGGATGTGGGGAGCTGGAAGTCAGTCCTGGGGGAGTCTGGAGGTGGCTTAGCTCTTTATCAGTCATCACACCTCAACTCTGCTCTCCTCTTTGGCGGGTGGAGGCGGGTGGAGGCGTGAGATCTAGTGACTCTGCCAGTGCATCATGGTGGCGTGGGTGTATCACACCTCACCATGTTCCTGACAAGTCCGCTCCTCAGGAGGTGTGTGCGTGTGTTTGTGTGTGTGTGTATGTATGTGTATGAGGTGTGTGCATGTGTGTGTATGTGTGTGTTGGTACAGTATGTTTTTCATGGCTCCAGTAGAGATGTTCTGCTCTCTGTTGGTTCATAAGCACAAGGGTAGCCCAATCACTTAGTGTAGCGATTATCGCTCTGGAAATAGTTGGTACCCAAGAGCCAGGAAAATCATTTTGTGATACTGAGAGGAATCAAATATGTAGTCAGCTTATCAGTGTCTGTTCTCGTAGAAATATATCTATAAAAGTCTCACAGCAAGACAGGACTGTTTGTTTCATGGATGTTTTATCCAAAGCTTCGCCCCGGGGGATTAGAGCCTGAACCCTCAGATCCTTAGAGCCTGAACCCTCAGATCCTTAGAGCCTGAACCCTCAGATCCTTAGAGCCTGAACCCTCAGATCCTCTCTGAGCTTTACTCCTCCTTTTTGCTACATTCATAAGATATGGTCCAAAAAAGTAAAACAGTCTCCTCCTCTCCACCTCTCCTCTCCACCTCTCCTCCTCCACCTCTCCACCTCTCCTCTCCACCTCTCCTCTCCACCTCTCCTCCTCCACCTCTCCTCTCCACCTCTCCTCTCCACCTCTCCTCCTCCACCTCTCCTCTCCACCTCTCCTCCTCCACCTCTCCTCCTCCACCTCCTCTCCACCTCTCCTCCTCCACCTCTCCTCTCCACCTCTCCTCCTCCACCTCTCCTCCATAGCAGTGCTGATCTCCAGGCTGCTGGACATTTCGCTGAACCAGGCCTGAGCAACAGAGGAGGGGAGGGGCTGCTCTGGTGGGGCGGGGGTCAGAGGAGGGGCTGCAGCAGCAGTCAGGCCTCCATCAGCGTGTAGAGAGGACGCAGAGAGAACACTGTGTGGAAACTACACACACACACACCTACACACACACCTACACACACACACACACACACACACACACACACACACAACAGAACCAAGGTATCCTCCTCTGCTCTCTCTAAGCACTTACAGACCTGGTGAGGTCACAGACAACCACCAGGGTAGACTGCCTTCAGCCTCCAGCCTCCAACCTCCAGCCTCCAACCTCGAGCCCTCAGCCTCCAACCTCGAGCCCTCAGCCCCCAGCCTCCAACGTCGAGCCCCCAGCCCCCAGGCTCCAGCCCCCAGCCTCCAACCTCGAGCCCTCAGCCTCCAACCTCGAGCCCTCAGCCCACAGCCTCCAACGTCGAGCCCCCAGCCTCCAGGCTCCAGCCTCCAGCCTCGTGGGGCTGCATCCCGGGAACACACTCATCCTCTGGTCAATGTCTCAAAGGGACTGAAGACGCAGAGAGTGAACTACCAAATCTAATCATGTTTTTGATGAACCGGGTGCAGTTGACTACTTTTGCTTTTAGTTTGTGAAGCAATACGATATATAGAAATATGATGGTACTGATTATCCCAACTGTATTTACCTCAATCAAAATGGGAACACGTTCTTATGTTGTCATATGATCTCAAACCGTCTGCTCAAACTGCTTTGAACGCTACGTATGTTGCTTCTTACAGTTTTACTTCTTGTATAAATGACCTAAATATACATTATGAACTGATCGATTGTACCATGTTATTTTGTTAAGAGTCTGTCAAATTACTTCATACAGCAATGACACTTGGGATGATGGTAATTAACAACAGAATGATAACTGCTGCCTGGCAGTGCCAGTGTAGGTACCTGACAGGAAATCTTTGTTGAATTCCTGTGGTTGTTATGGTAACTCAGTCATGTTTTAATGGTTTTTCTCTAAAGGACACGTATGAAGATCCCAAGACTTACAAATCAATAATGTGCATAATAGCAACTCAGGGAAAAACAACAGTAATATTTATAGTCAGTAATCATAATGGGCATATTGACAAATGCAAATACAAAGCTGTCTCTTCATAACTGCAGTTTGTAAACGGTAGTATTTCTTAATGATTATTTTTTTTATTTTATTTTTTATATTTATCATCTTGTAGCAAATGTACCCGATGTTCTGAAGTCTTCTGGGTTATCCTTTATAGTAGTTTGTATATTTTGTTGTGTTTAAACAAATGGTTTAATTTAATATCAGATGGGGCATTATTGATGGGTTTCTGCAAATATTACTAAACAAATAATGTATTTGCCATCAAGTCTGTGAGTCTACTGTTTAAAAACGGCTAAATGTGTTTGTTTATGAAAATGTTCATGCTCATGGAATTCTGTTTGGTGTTTATTAAGAGCTAAATACTAACACCTCCATCACTTGATCTTCGTGTTTGAGCTGAAATCCTCTCATCTGAACCCTGGTGCTGACGAGCTCGCTTGGTAGTTCAAACTTTTCTATGAAACTGTTAATATGTATGAAGAGAGTCTCCTGGTGTATTTTTCTAAATGTAGAGTATTCATGCCTTGCCTTTGTAGCCTACCTCCCGCAGGATAGTAATGTCATGTTTCACCTCTGTCTTTCGTTTCGTTTTTGTTCCTTCATAAGGAGAAATTGTTCCAGCGGTGTTACTTTGGTAATTATGTGCAATGTTGGTTGTTACTGTTACTCTAGACTTTAATGCTATATTCTGTTATAATTTCTTAAATAAATTTGAGAAAGTATTTCCATTAAAAATAGACTTTTCTTGGATGTTGTTCCTATTTATGAAACGGTGGGTCAGAGTTGGTAATGGGGTTTCATTTTGGATTTATATAAATGTGTCCTTTAATGAGTAATAACTAGAAGTAATTAATTAAACCACTTAAGACTGACGTCCTCATTATCCATCCCTTTCATTCTACATTTTAACAAATCACAAATCTGAGAGAATTTGTGAGTGGGCCTATTGTCGTTTTTTTTGTAGGGTAGGCTAATAGTAGGGTCAGCGTCGCTCTTAAGCGTCGATCATTGTAATATTGTGAGTTAATGCGTTGCGATTAGACGGTGGGGACCAGTATTTTGTCGTCACGTGTCTGCCGTTTCATTTGTGCCCGTTCAGTTTCTCAAACTGCACGAAGAAGTCGTACCTCTGCAGGACCCACGCTCACCGCCGCACCTCATCCACCGATGCCTCCACGGGTCCCGCTCTCGACTGAAGTTCACCTGGTCTAATGTTTTCCAACGGATCAATTGGGAGAGGATGCGGCTTCTCATTTTCGCAACTCTATTTGGAATTCATCTCCAGACAGGTATGAAAAACTTCCTTGGCAGCGCTTCCTGAGACAGGTACACTTAGCCGAACTGCTCTGCCGAGGATGTGAGCTCGAGCGCGCATCCCAGATTAACTGAAGGCTGTTTACCAATTAATTAATTTGAACAAATTGGACATTAAACTGCTTGACCGGTAGCGACAAAAAAGTGATGGTTGGTGAAGAAGGAACGCTTTACAGTTGCTGCCGTAAGTCTTATTCGTGGGGTTCTCGTGGGATTATTTAACGTGAACGTGTTATATAGGCTTTAACTATGTTAACAATTTCCTAAATTTCTTCTTTTAACGTAGCCTAAATCTTAACGATTTAACGAACGTGTTTCCTAGTGCATCGCAAACTGTAGCCCACTATATCAAGAACGATTTCATACTCGGACTTCACCCCTGTTTTTTTTTTACTTGTAGGCTATTCATGGCCAGATGTAGGCTATACACATACAAACTAAACGATTTACTCTACCTGATTTATTTCGTGCTATAGTCTACCAAATGAGACATTATCTTTTTAGTCGAGGACAGGATGAATCAACAGCTGACAGCGTGGGAAGCTGCCGCACGCAGGTGGGGGGGCTTCTTGCCTAAATAATGTTACCTACAGTATAGCCTATAGGTTAACGTGGCTTTATTCTTTAGGAAAGATTCAATAAAAGATGTATAAACCATTTACAGATAATTAATAGAATAATTAAATTAAAGTTGAACCTTGTGAAATATCTAACTCCAGGCCTGCATAAAACGATTTGTTTAGCACCGAAACACGGGTCTTAACTGCATGCGAACAATAACCTTATCGGAACCTTCTCTTTATAAAGCAGATGTCCTTATTGAGGCATTTCCCAGCGCACCGCTCACTAGACAGTATACATTATGTGAGATCACGCTGCTGAGGAGATTTGATAAATCATTCGCTCGCTTTTAAGTAGCCTAATAAGAGCATGATTTTGTCTAGGATCCATTTCAATTGAATTTGTGCTCGATGGAGCTATCAGAGGTCGTGATTCATGACTGCTGCCGTTTCAATAATTAAAGCAGTAATACCTGTCTCGGTGAATAAATGACCTGAAACCGGTAGTTGCGAACAAATAAATATTGGGGTTTCGGTAGGCGTGGTGGTTTGCGAGCTTGTTTCTGTGAAAAAGTTGCCCTTGTTATTACTTCTAGTTGATTCTGTCCTCTTGGTCTGCTGGTAAGGTGGATGTGAGCCATGGGGTGCTGGGTGACGGCAGGACTGTCTCAGACACGGGTTTGATCGCCGGCAGTCACGGCTGAACGGTTTTGGGGGGTGACAAGGGCGTAGGATTGACTTTGACATTGGGGGGACATATTGGCTGGTTAAAATGGTTTGTGGGGTGGCATTATGCTGAAATGAGATGACAGAACATTTTACTTTTGCTAAGGTAGCCTACACAGCAGGGGCGTCGTTAGACTCTTTTTACTGGGGCATGTGCCCCAGTATAAATCTGCTGTGCCCCAGTAAAATCTAAAGTTTGAGTTTTAACAATTTACTTTATTTGTCAGTGCATTCATTTAGATTGATAATCCCGTAAAAAAATTAACGCCATATCCCAATTAACCGAAAACACAAACCGATGCCCGCAGAATTCCATGTCAGCACACTCTTCTGAGCTTGCTAAATAGCCACTGCAACACGCACACCAGAAGTCCAGATGTCGGAATCGGCACGCATCTCAGAATTGAGGTAGGCTAAGAAAACATTACAAAATTAAAGATAGTTTCTGAATGATAGGCCTACCAATAATCTTATTTTGATTAAAACATAAAAACAATATTACATGAAGCTCAAAAAAACTGTATTTGGGCTCTAATGTCCCTGCCAAATCTGATATCAAACTTGCGTCCCTGAACTGTTACTGGGTTAAGCAAGGGGAGTTTCTATAGCCTAGTAGTGCATTGTGCGCAGCAAGCTTGAAAGAAAAAAAGGGATATGAATAGGGGCCTGTGCCCCAGTACAGTTTTATGTCTAACAATGCCTCTGGTAGGCCTACACAGAGAAATCGATTGCAGCTATCTATCTATAGATATGAGGCTATCTAACGTAACTTTAGTTAGCACCTCTCGCAAAGCATAACACACGTGCCATTCAAAATTCCATTGTTCATTTATCCGTAAGCCTCCTATCCTAAAAATCTTGCTAATTTCAACCGCTTGACTGAGACTAATTTACCTCATACCAAGGTCTTATTGAACTTCAAAGCTGGTGCGCACCAGTAACGTATTTCTATGTTCTTACAGTAGTGTTATGTTAACTTCGCTCTACCAATCAGATGCTCCGACTATAGGTGAAAAGTTAAGAACATGAAGCTGGTGATTGGCGAATGGTGATTATTCTAGCATAGCATGAAATGGGAAGATTTGATTATGTGGATAGCTAGGTAGATAAGGCAGCTAGCTCATTATGCCATGCCGGTATTATCATCTAGTGAGGCTAGCAGGGGCGTAGCCACGTGGTGGCTACGCTCCTGAACAGAAATGGTATAAAGCTGAAAAAATGCATTAGTATTTTTTTTATAAAGTCGTCTTATATTGTCATTTGTCACTTAAGCTACCAGCCCCATATTCGCAACATGTTGGGCCACGCCCCCATCAACAGCACAAGACGCAAACCAACGTACCTGCATTCTGACAGCGCTTCAATGGAGACTAGCAGCTAACCACTGGATACCGTTGGAAAACTGCTGCTCTGAGTGATGCAGTGTGTGAGTTTTAAAATAGTAGTTTTTGACAATCAAGTGCCACCCCAAATAAAAGACTGGCCAGAGCTGGCCCCCCCAGAAATAATGTCCTGGCTACGCCCCTGGAGGCTAGGCTACCCATAGCGTTAAAATTTAACGCTTCAAATTGAAAAGTGAGGTCGATCCTTGGATTAAAGTCAAGTTTCTTAACACGTGTTATAGGCTATTGTCAATTAAAAGTTGCAACTAACCAATAAGTTTCAAGATCAAGACCCATTCGGAACACAATACCCAAACCCAGATATTATAATTAATTTAATTCTTCAATATTAAATGAAACCACTCCTGACTTGTTTCAATGACCAGTCAGTGACTAAACAAGTTTGGCTGTTCAGGTCTCTACCAATACAGCCCACTAGCTAGCTGAAATAGCCACACTGTTGAACTTTCATTATTTCCCCCATTGATAGCTAGCCAACCACTTAGCTTAGGCTATGGTTGCCAACTTGAGACCGGTTATAGCTAACATACACATATGCCACATAATGGCAGATGTATGGCGTAGCGGTGGCAGTGATTGTTAGCTTTGCAGACGGGTCACACGTCACATGCGCTAATGCAATGTTTACAAAGGTAACGTCGCTGCTATCAAAGTTCCCACACGTACTACGTCGCTACGTCGCCACCATCACCCCCATTGGGAACCAATGATAAAAAGGCTGAGACGGCATGGACATTGTGGGCAAAGTTTTGATGCCAATATTAGAATTTTGTTTGGAGCATGGACATCTAAGAAAATGCATTTAATTCCCTCTGGCCATATGTTGCCCACAGCAGAGAGGGCAAAAGTACACATATTCTTTACTCAAGTAGAAGTACAGATAGGCTTAAAAGAAGTTTTAAGTTGAAGTACTGACTACTATTTTTCACTCAATTTAAAGTAGTCTATGGAAGTATGGGCTCAGACAATATAGATAAAAATGTCCAGTCACGCTGGTGACTGGACCTCACATCATATTCATACATTAATACAAAAAGGCACTATAGACACGCAGCACATTCGCCAGGAATCCTTTTTGAAGCCGACAATTTCGAACATCTCCCTCATATATGGCCATGGGTTGATACCTATTCTCAGTCATGTCGACATCCATAACGTTAGCAATTTTTCTTGTTGCCTTCTGCCTTGCTCAGTAGTTTAGTAGACTAGATTACGTTTTTTAGAGGGTGATTGCCAGGAAATGAAAAAAGGCACATGACAAGAAATAATATTGATCATGCCACCAAATAGAACAGATAAAAACTTAAGTAACAAGCCTGGATTAAAACATTTAAAATTTGTGAAAGTACGTCTGTGTGTGGTGTGTGGTTTTGTGTGTGGTGTGTGTGTGCTGTGGAGTGCGGTGTGTGTGCGGTGTGTGTGTGCTGTGGAGGGCAATGTGTGTATGTACACGTGTTCTTGACTTCCAGGTACGTTCCAGTAACGTACCGCAGGTCACCGTCACAACAATACTTTTCCTTCTACGTGAGCTGCTCACTGAACAGTTATGAAACTGACTTTGAACAGATTGATTTGATTGCTGTAATCTGTTTAAATCACTGTGGTAAGATGGTTCTGATTGTGGTGCCTGTGATTACCAAGATGATGTACCCTAACAACCCTCACCCTTTACAGAAAGATGTTAGACTCTTTATAATACACCCTGTTTGTCGGTTGCTATAGATAAGAGACCGGTGATAGTCTAGTTTATGTTTTCTGCCACTGTCTTTTTAACAGACTGCACCCACAACATTGTTTGATGTTGCACTTAGGATTCTGTATGTTATTTTTGCTGCACTGTACTTTGCTGTAATATTGTAGTTGAGCTGTTAGATATGATTATTGTTGCACCTTGCCTGGTAGCTGAGATGTCAAAACTGTTCAATGTGTCTGTAATACAGACCGTTCCTGGAGTGCTGTGTTCTCCAGTGTTGGATTGTGTGGTGTGATGTGTGTTGTCAGGCCTGTGTGGTGTGATGTGTGTTGTCAGGCCTGTGTGGTGGGATGTGTGTTGTCAGGCCTGTGTGGTGTGATGTGTGTTGTCAGGCCTGTGTGGTGTGATGTGTGTTGTCAGGCCTGTGTGGTGTGATGTGTGTTGTCAGGCCTGTGTGGTGGGATGTGTGTTGTCAGGCCTGTGTGGTGTGATGTGTGTTGTCAGGCCTGTGTGGTGTGATGTGTGTTGTCAGGCCTGTGTGGTGTGATGTGTGTTGTCAGGCCTGTGTGGTGTGATGTGTGTTGTCAGGCCTGTGTGGTGTGATGTGTGTTGTCAGGCCTGTGTGGTGTGATGTGTGTTGTCAGGCCTGTGTGGTGTGATGTGTGTTGTCAGGCCTGTGTGGTGTGATGTGTGTTGTCAGGCCTGTGTGTGTGATGTGTGTTGTCAGGCCTGTGTGGTGTGATGTGTGTTGTCAGGCCTGTGTGGTGTGATGTGTGTTGTCAGGCCTGTGTGTGTGATGTGTGTTGTCAGGCCTGTGTGTGTGACCCTGTGTTGTTCCTGGTAGGCTCAGCTCTGCAGATCCAGTGCTACCAGTGTGAGGAGGTGAGGCTCAGCGACTGCTCCACGCCCGAATACATCGTCAACTGCACCGTCAACGTCCAGGACACCTGCCAGAAGGAGATCCTGGTCCGGGAGGATGGTAGGCAATGTTGAGTAGAGGGATTCATTCATTCAATTCTACGTGGGACGTAGCGTTATGCCCAGGCGTACGCCCAGCTGGTGCACTCGGCTCCAGATGTCCTAAACTTCCCACAACCACACTGTGTGTGTGTGTGTGTGTCTGTGAGTGTGTGTGTGTGTGTGCATGCATGTGCACCAAACGAGACTTGCTCCTGTGATTAAGTTTCCCTTTAACTGATTTTGTTTTTTCTTCTGGAGACAGTTTGGTTATTGGACAGCTGCACTGCTGTGTTTGACGGGCAAGAAAGGAGCATAGATTAATCAGTAAATGTATTGTTAGTTCTGTCAAATGTAATAGCGGTAATCAAGCAGAGTAATTGCCTCCATACTCTCAATGTGATGGCTTGTCTCGACTTGACAAGACATTCGCACCTACCAATTGCCTGTCTGACAGCAACAAAATAAAGACTTTATTTAGGGTTTAAAATATTCTAAACTTCAAACTCGCACCTGCAGGTCTTCAAACTGTTTACTATTTCTTTCTTCTCTGCATCTAACTTTGTTTTTGCCTCAAACATTTCTTAGCCATATTTACATTTACATTTAGTCATTTAGCAGACTTATCCAGAGCGACTTACAGTAAGTACAGGGACATTCCCCCGAGGCAAGTAAGGTGAAGTGCCTTGCCCAAGGACACAATGTCATTTGGCACAGCCGGGAATCGAACTGGAAACCCTTGATTACTAGCCCGATTCCCTAACCGTTCAGCCACCTGACTCCCCAACAACACATATGTACAAGATCACCTTCATGGTGTTTGTGTCCAGTGTGTTCCTCTGTGTGACTAATCACATTTTCACAGCTCTGGAAGGTTTTAATATTCGAAGCAGGGAAATATTTTAAATAAATGTTTTTGAGTATATTTTAACCGTGGTCTGAACCTCTGGTAATTCATGTAGTCACGGCCCTGCATCTAGACACATGATCAGAGGCAGGCAGGAGGTCTGGAAACAGGCCTTTTGTCTAGAAGGACAGTGATGATGTCCTTGACTGTGTGCGACACTGTAGAACACAACTCTCTAGAACACAATACTGTAGAACACAACTCTCTAGAACACAATACTGTAGAACACAACTCTCTAGAACACAATACTGTAGAACACAACTCTCTAGAACACAATACTGTAGAACACAACTCTCTACAACACAATACTGTAGAACACAACTCTCTACAATACAATACTGTAGAACCCAACTCTCTACAATACAATACTGTAGAACACAACTCTCTAGAACACAACACAGTAGAACACAACTCTCTAGAACACAACTCTCTAGAACACAACACAGTAGAACACCCACACTCTAGAACACCTGTAGATCAGCCGTGTTGCTGTGTTGACGGTGTGTCCTCCATGATGCCAGGTATCCACTACCGGCAATCTTGTGCATCGTCAGCTGCCTGCCTCATCTCGTCATCGGGGTACCAGCAGTTCTGCACCGGGAAGCTTCACTCGGTCTGCATCACCTGCTGCAGCACCCCGCTCTGCAACGGGCCCCGGCTGAAGAAGAGGCCCTACCCCTCAGCCGCCCCCGCCCCCCTCCTGGCCCCCCTCCTGGCCCTGCTGCTGCCCCCCCTCCTCGCTCTGACATAGACCCTACGCACACCCGCCCACACAACTGAAGTGGCGGACATTACAAGGTCTCATTACAGCACAGATTGTTTTTGAAGGATGAGTGCTTACGTTGCCTTCTTCAGTCAACCCCCCCTCCCACACACACACACTTAAACACACACACACCTACACACACTCACTGAACCCGCTTACTCAAATCAATGATCCCAGCTCCAGGGATCTATGATGATTAGCAGTGTGATGGGTTCATGCAGGTGAGCAGGGTAATGCTGCTGGGTCGTGTATAGATCTGTCTGGGGGACTAGCCCTGTGGTACCCCGCACGGGGACTAGCTCTGTGGTACCCCGCACGGACGTGTGAGACAGCGATCACACACGTTTCCATATAAAACAGGGTTGTTAGGGACATAAATGGTATTCCTTGTTTTGATGTATCTTGCATTAACTTTATTCAATGTTTTTTCTTATAATCTCAGTTGACAAAGCTGTGAACAATCTGTTCTTGCTTTAGGGTTAGGGTTTCTGGGTTAGGGTTAGGGTTTCTGGGTAATACTGCAGCCATTTTGATGGTCACTGATAAATACTTTTCCTTACATGTGATGGTCCAACCAGACGATACACAGGAATAGAACCTTAGCCATTCACAGATTATAGTTTGTGTTGTCATAGAAACAGAGAAATGCTAGAAGTGAATGTAGTTGTTAACCTGTGCCATTTTTAGGCATTTTAATGTATTATATCATTTTAATGTATTTATTTAGCAGATGAGGAACCTGGTGATACACGTGGAACCAAAAGAGACTGTTTTAAAGAGTAACCAATCACCCTTTCACATATTCTAAACACTGTGGCGAAAAGTTGTGTGTGGAAGATTTATCGTGAAAATTCCTTTTGGGATTTCCTCAAACACAACCTCCCTGTGTGATACATCAGATTACTTCAAAAAGAATCAGAATCAGAATCAGAATGGGATTTATTCGCCATGAAAGTTTGCACAGACAAGGAATTTGCTTTGGCAGGAAGGTGCATACAATAAACATATACCTAAAATTTAAATATGTGGACTATCTATACTATCTCAAACGTAATTCAATTGGATCCACCATATCTGGGATTTAACAACAAATAATTACAAAATGAGCCTTTTGCACAGATCGGTCATCAGGACCGAACAGATAGATTAGCAGTTAGGAACCATGGGTGTTGAACTCAGAACAGTTCCTCTTTATCGGACCGGTATTGAACCCTGGTAGGTCGGTGGATCTGAGGGCGCCATGGCTGTGTAGGAGCTGAGGCAGCACTGCCTCTAGGGTCAGGGCTGTGTAGGAGCTGAGGCAGCACTGCCTCTAGGGTCAGGGCTGTGTAGGAGCTGAGGCAGCACTGCCTCTAGGGTCAGGGCTGTGTAGGAGCTGAGGCAGCACTGCCTCTAGGGTCAGGGCTGTGTAGGAGCTGAGGCAGCACTGCCTCTAGGGTCAGGGCTGTGTAGGAGCTGAGGCAGCACTGCCTCTAGGGTCAGGGCTGTGTAGGAGCTGAGGCAGCACTGCCTCTAGGGTCAGGGCTGTGTAGGAGCTGAGGCAGCACCGCCTCTAGGGTCATAAATACTGGTTATCTCCAGGGGGATGTTTGAGAACAGCATGTACTGTCACCACAGGAGCTGTAGCACCTGGACATTCAAACAGCAACTATCTAGTACCTGTCAAACTACTATCTATTAGGGAGAGACTCCTTGCACAGACTGAGAAATATGGACGCTAGGGCATCTTAGAAGGACATATTTACATAATAGGGCCTCTTGCGTACTACAAATACTCGTTTAGATAAATATATAAAAATGTAATCCTTCTAGGATTCTACATTTGGCAAATTGTGCAGAAGATATCCATCAACACAAGCCTGGATCATCAACGTAACACCTGCCACCAAGACTGGACTGCATCACACCCTCTGCAGAGGACCGGACACACATGTATATAGAAGACTAAATAGATCTTTATTTTATAGTGGTTTCTTTCTTCAGTGTGTTTGGAGTTTAGTATCATCTCTATTCTTGTTTCAAGGTGTAAAATGCATATCAATTGATTTCGTTTTTTACGTTCAGTATTTTACTTTAAAGGTGTGAACTAAATACTCTATTGGTAGAAAGAAGGTGATTCATGATTCACACTGATGACATCATGTACTTGATTGGCCATGATGACTGACGCCAACGCAGCACACCTGGAGAACCAGGTCACGTCCGGGTTAGGGTAAGCGCTAACCCTAACCCACGTCCGACTCGACGGCTCTGTTTTCAACTCCTCCGACTGCAAGCCACAATTCTTGCAGCTCGCTCCATCCAGCCACAGCCAGAGCGAACACACCAATCACATGCAGCCACAGCCAGAGCGAACACACCAATCACATGCAGCCACAGCCAGAGCGAACACACCAATCACATGCAGCCACAGCCAGAGCGAACACACCAATCACATGCAGCCACAGCCAGAGCGAACACACCAATCACATGCAGCCACAGCCAGAGCGAACACACCAATCACATGCAGCCACAGCCAGAGCGAACACACCAATCACATGCAGCCACAGCCAGAGCGAACACACCAATCACATGCAGCCACAGCCAGAGCGAACACACCAATCACATGCAGCCACAGCCAGAGCGAACACACTAATCACATGCAGCCACAGCCAGAGCGAACACACCAATCACATGCAGCCACAGCCAGAGCGAACACACTAATCACATGCAGGTGTTAACTTGAAAAGCTTCATCTTGAATGTTCAACTGACGGTACCAGGGGTAATTATTTGTCTAATTTCAGTGGATGTTTTTTCTGATTATTATAATTTTTTCTGATTATTATAATTTTTACGAGTGACATAAAACACTGGATGGAGGAAGATGGATGCAGTAGGCCACGTGAGGTGCTGCATAGATGGGTCTTCCGTGAAGAGTATTGCTTGTTTTCTGCTTATGTGAATATTGAATAAAGACAAGTGGCAAAAAAAGGAACATAGGCCTCTCAAGATTTTCATTTTGAATACAGTTTTTATACAATGTATTTTATACAACCTATCTGCAGTCCAACACTAACTACCATCCCCACCCCCTCTCCTCCTCCACCTCTGAGCTATACACATCCTCTCCTCCCTCTCCTCCTCCACCTCTGAGCTATACACATCCTCTCCTCCCTCTCCTCCTCCACCTCTGAGCTATACACATCCTCTCCTCCCTCTCCTCCTCCACCTCTGAGCTATACACATCCTCTCCTCCCTCTCCTCCTCCACCTCTGAGCTATACACATCCTCTCCTCCCTCTCCTCCTCCACCTCTGAGCTATACACATCCTCTCCTCCCTCTCCTCCTCCACCTCTGAGCTATACACATCCTCTCCTCCCTCTCCTCCTCCACCTCTGAGCTATACACATCCTCTCCTCCCTCTCCTCCTCCACCTCTGAGCAAAACCACTGAGCATAGACAAGCCTCACTCTGGGCAGGTTGAATTCCCTACTCTGATAAGTAGCCCTGTGACCTTGGAGAGTCTGAAGGGCAAACAGCTGCTCTATTAGAGAGGATGGAGTCAGGGATCAATTAGGATGGGGTCAGGACACACCCAGATCTGGAGATGTGACCACCAAAACTGCGGCCCAGTGTTTAATAAGCGAGCAGATCAGAAACACCAGGTCCTGGATCTGCTCTGACTGTGAATGAATCAGCTGAATGAGGGTTCCTGTTAGTCAGCCAGTCAGCCAACCAGTCAGCCAGACAGCCAACCAGTCAGCCAGTCAGCCGTACAGGTTCAGATCTCGCAGCTCTCTGAAGGAGACCCTGTGGTCAGCACCAGGTGAATAGCGTCCTACAACAGTCTCCTCCTGGTTAGCTTGGCTCCACCGTGTCGCATTCACCAGACACAACAGTAACCATTTTGTTAAGCTTGGGAATTCAGTTTCAAACCATGACTGATGTGAATGACAGATGGTGAAATGTGGTTTGAAATGTGTGCTTGTCAGGGCCGGACCACAGCTGAAGGAGAACAGGAGCCATTAGTCCCTGTGTACTGTTCTACCATACTGGTCTGTAATACTGGTCTGTACTGTTCTACCATACTGGTCTGTAATACTGGTCTGTACTGTTCTACTATACTGGTCTGTAATACTGGTCTGTATGTTCTACCATACTGTCCAAACGTGTCCAAAACATATTTAACATGTTTGTAAAAAAAAAAACAATTGTGTGTGAAGAAATTGGCACGGTTGAAATAATATTTTGGGAAAAAAAGTATTAACAAACGTTTTGAAAGGTAGATTTATTTATTTTCTTGATAAAAGTTTCACAAAAAGGTTTTGGATCATTGATGATTGTTACTGAGCTGAAACAGACAAAGTTTGATACCCACAGAGATGAGATTTTATTTATTACAAACCTTTAGTTTTTGTGTTTGTCAACAGCCTTCTTTCATCCCACTCTGAGAAAGTGCAGAAGAGAATTGTTGCAGACATGAGTGATGTCACTGTAAATGTCTGTGTCTGTCGTACAGTCTGAATAAGTGAGTCTGTAATAACGTGTTCGCGCTACATGATCCTGCAGCAGAAAACTGCTCAGGAATAAACGTCAGAGTGACATAGTGCTCAAGTCTCTCACTGAATGCAAATTCACTGAGTTAATAGCCCATGAAGCACTGCGGGATGACTTACAATCTTTACAAGAACGCAGAGCGAATGTCTGGTGTTACAGCCAGCATGTAAAAGCTTCTTCTACTGCTACATAAACAACATGAGCCCCAAGTCAACACAACATGCCAACAACACGTGGTAGATCGTTATGGTTTCCCTCATGTCAGAAGCCAAAGCCTTAACTAACAGTACAAGAAGAAGAAACATCAGTTGAGCAATAATGATCAGAGCTCTTCTAAAAGGTTTAACTGTTTATCCAACATGTATTTTGATGTTCGTTTTTTTATTTTAGACTGGACAAGCTGCAAGATAGATTCAGTAATGCACTACATTCTAACCATTTGATTTCCCTATTCTTCAAAAATAACAATCCCTCTCAACCTTGTGAAAACATTGTACACAGACGAGAGTCTTGAACCTCTCCGGCCAGGGCAGATCCCATCACCCAGGGAGCAGGCTGCTGTGTGCTGAGGTAGTGGGTGGAAGGTGCTGTAAACAGAGATGATTAGAGAAGCTGCGATCAACACAGGCCAACCATGTGGGTGGGTGCTGCTGCACCTTAAAACAAGGGATCATTATCACAGAACTGAGGCTGGGGCAGCAGAAAGTGTGCTGGCGACAGCTACATTAACTACCATCACAGAGGGTCTGGGTGGAGAAGCAGGGGATGGAACACAGGGAGGAAATGCGGACTGCAGATCTCCTGGGCTTAAGAAGCAGCAAAAAGGAGCAGATTATTAAAAATAATAAGAACTCCCTTGCTCATCTAATGATGTGTGTCTGCAAGCAAAGTCATATCAGGACTTGCTGGCAGATGCACTCTAGCTGACGAGGGAGCTCAACACATCTTGTTTGCTTTCTAAGTGTGTGAGGGCAAAATTATTAATATTTGTTGAAGGAAACAGTTTCAGGTGCGGCTTAAGGGACTGTGAGACGAGAGGAGGGTCTGGAACGCATGAAGAGTCAATTACTTTCCAGACACCAACCCTTCTGGCTGTCTGCTGTGTGGAGGGGTTAGTGTTGCAGTTGCTAACACTAACACATTCAATTGACATGTTTATTAAGTAGAATGTCTGATTAATTCACATTTGTCAACATGTGAGTAGCCTACGATAAGGAACACTGCCAAAATCCTGACCAACACGCACAATCCTCAAATCCCCCACAGACAAAAGAAACAGAAATATTTTAGATTTGGACGCTAGGCTGTGGTAAACGTATATTTTGATGACAAGTTAGAAACATGAACACAAACTGGGTGGCATAATGCAGGAACAAATGCTTAGATTAGCCCTGTGACATTTTAAAAAGCGTCTCTGGTTTATTTCCAAGGTCAGGAAGCTTATATGGAAGAGAAGATCAATAAAAGATAGTTTTGATTGACTTCACCTTGCTATAAAGAGGGCTGGACTGGAGGGGATTTACATGGTGGCATTAAGACGGAGAGCCGAGGACGTTAACGAGGGTGCGTCGCACACCAGCTCCCCAGCCCCCTGGAGAAGCAGGAGGTATATTAATCACAATGATGCAGGAGAGCATGTCTCACTGTCCAGTCGGTTTATACTGATTAAAACAGAAACCCAAACAGAGCGACCAATAACAGGGTTTGTTGGAGGAGTTAGTGCAGCAGTAGGCTTCGTGGTGAACCTCATATCCTGCCTGGTCGTTTATCTCCTGGCGAGAGATGCACGGCACTGAAAGCTCTTTACAACATTGTTCTAATTAGAATGAAAGTGAGTGGCTGGATAAAGAGTGACTAATGATGCGACCAGGCAGAGAGCAGAGAGTAAACTAGCCCCTGGGGGCTCTCTAGAGCTGTGCTGGCATTGTCAAAACAGCATGTTCTAACTGTACTAAAGACTAGTCCACACAAGGACTCTGTCACACACAATACCCTGCACCTAGGCACAGGCGTGGACCTCAACACTGAGGTCCTGAAACATAATTACTGCTCCAGTCTATTGCTGTCTTGTCTTTGAAGGATGGAGTGGAGCCCCTAAACAAGGGTTTGGGGGGCTGGGGCTCCCAGGAGCTACATTACCCTCTCAGTCCAGTAAGCCCAAACTGCCATGAGTCTAAAATACTGTGGAATTTGAGAAAGAAAGACAAGATCACATTAGATTTGTGATGTACTGGACTTTGGGTATTGCTGTTGTTTTGTCTAACTGTGTTGAAACTAACTTGCTTGTCAACTCCCCCAAATAAATCCATAATATTCTATTTTCATCCACAGGAAAATGACTCAGATAGTGACTCAGCTGTAAACAGAAATAAGAGCGAGAAATCATATCTGGAATTTAATAATATGCCATGGCCTTTGACCTCACGTGTTCCTCATGGACCACATGGTTCACAGTTTTTGTTTCATCAGTAAGTATTTTTTTCTAGATTATATTTGTGAATCACCAAAAGTTAGCTTGACATCTGGTGGGCTAAAGCATAGTCAGAACTCCCCTCCAGGACAACAAACTGAATATAGTATGGGGGGGGACTGGGGGGGGGGGGGGGGAGAGGACTGGGGGGTAGGAGGGGACTGGGGGGGGGGGGAGTAGAGAAGGAGGGAACACTACCGTGAGTGATAGCGCTGCCTGGAGAGAAAAAAGGCAATGTTCTATAAAGCTGTGTGATTGGAGACCTCCCTGCATCATACGTCTTCTTTATCAGGGGTCTCCATGCGCTCACGGGCCTGGCCTCTCCAGCCCCTGACCGCGGCTAAATCAACGATATCATCTCTGGGCAGAGCATGCCTGCAGAGACAGGAACACCCCACAGGGACGACACATTCGGCTTGACTGATGGACACTTCCGGGCAGGGACTCTCAAATCAAGTGGGTGCAGTGAAGCACCAGGCCTGAGGGAAGGATGTTAGCTAAATAGGAATCATAGGATGGCCAAAATACCTCTCATGACAAACTCTGAGGTCATTATGAAGTCTGAGCTGTGAGCTTCGTCTCAGAGTTGTATGTAGTCCCTGATAGAAATGAACGAATAAAAATAAATACAAATGGTGGTTTATATTTAAACGGTGGAGACTAAAATGTAGGCTATGTTAAACTGTGTATGTCGTTGGTTACCTCTAGCAACGACGATTAAACCCGTTTTTTCCTGTCCCGATCATTAAGCATATTCAGTCCAACACCGCCCTCTGTTGATGTGTTCAGGAAAATGCAGAAACTGAGGCGCTGCACGTGTCGTCATGGCCACACTAGCACGGCACGGTCCAATGCCCACCTGACCGGAAACACATATTCAGAGACGCACCAGACATTCTCTGGACGCATTAATGCAGAGAATTTATGTTAGTAGCAGAGCCTGTTCAAACCTGTTTATATTAGACATTCTCTGTTAGTAGCTTGTTTGCAGTCACGTGATTCTGATGAGGCGCGAAATTTAAGATGGATGGCAGGTGAAAAGCAGAGGACGAGTTGGAGAAAATCGTGCATATCATTATCCTTTTTCTTTGAGGTATAAACAACTTATTAAATTAACAATGAGACTAATAGTAACACAACTTAATGCATTCATGTTAAATCAATTACATTTATGTTCAATACTTTTAACTCAAAGTAACATTTTACTTGCATGACATTTTTGCCAAATTCTTTTAAATTAAAGTTTTTTTAATTGTATGTGAGGATCTTGTTAAAACAGGTAAGTCTGTCTGTTTGTTTGATGACGAAGAATCTTCTGTGAGGTGAAGATTCTGCTGTAGGGTCGGGTTGTCGTCGGGTTGTTCATGTTCATCTTCTTGCAATGTTTCTTGAGTTCTCAGAAGGCTGTGGCGGTTTCTTCTGAGGATTTGTCCATCTTCAGTCCTTACTGTGTATGACTGTTGCTTTTCTGTTCCATGCATTTGGATCTTCAATTCTCACCACATCAGTGGCGGTTGTAGACAGATTTTACTGGGGGGGCCAAGGGGGGGCCAGTGTTTAATCAGAGGGGCACATTAAAAAACGGAAACAAATGATATTTAAACATTAAATACTTTAATTTAGCTTTACATTAAAATCATACAAACACCTCTGGCTCTCCCTCTTCCAGCTCTTCAGCTCTCTCAATACCTTGATATGTTTCTCTAAGTTTTTTATTTGCTGGGGCAAAAAAGGCTGCAATGTCCCTTCCTCGTTTCATGATGACTACTAGAAGAAGAAAAACGTGTAAAAAAAACAGTGTTTTTTATAATTATTCAGCCAGCTCAGGGGGGGCCACAGGGGGGGCAGGGACATTTTTACAGGGGCACTGGCCCCTGTATGCCCCCGTGTAGAAACGCCCCTGCACCACATCATATCTTGACAGTGGTTTCAAGCTTTTTGTTGCTTTATCCTAATTTCGTTTCTGTTTCCACTTCAACAACTATTGCTTTTGCTTCAGCTCTTTATTCTGCTTATCCTTTGAACAGTAGGGTAGTGTGGTACAGGCGCTGAATTCGAGGAGACATTTCGTTCAAGGTTTTCTTTATTATTGCAATCATCGGTTTGTGTCTCCGCTGTGAAAGTCGGTAAGCCATACACATAGCATCAGATTCAAACACTTTTCTCTGGGCGTATCGGCAATTTCTTGCATTTTCATGTTTATGAACACCTTTTGGTATACGATAAAACTCATTGTGGTTGCTCGGTTTTATCGACATGAGCAACCATAAACGACGCATAACATAGACATTTTGAGTTTGTGATAGTGTTTCTTATGTAGAAAATCCCTTCTGCCCTTCTTATTTTGCGCCACAGAATTGCAATGACGTGACGTCATTCAAACACCTATTGTAAAAGCCACCCGAATGGGGGATGGGCGTTCACAAACCTGGCAACCTGAACCATGATTGCGAAACTCTTGTCTGACAGGATTCCTTCAGCATCTAGCGAGTTACAGTCTGGAAGCCCTTACCCTTAAACAAACGGAACTATTTTATACAATATATATCCATATATAAATACACAATTTCAGTTTATTTTGCCGTGAAGGAAACTAAACATGGCTGGGCGGTTACCGGCATGTGTGGTTGACTGCGGTACAGGGTAAGTAGCTATTTTCTCGTTTCGTCAGTGTTCCTCGTTTAGACTTCAGTAGTCCAGCCCGCTCGGCAGCAGAAGTGGCGAGCAAGCTACTGTAGCTAACCTTACGTTAGCCACCCTTCCTCCTCTAGCTAACTAGCTAGCTACTTATAACTTGAGCATCATTAATCTACGTTCCATAGCTAGCTCTACTCATCTGGGTGCTTTCAGACGGTAGCTGTTGGAATGTGTGCTGATGTATCCAGTCACCAAGTTATAGGAAGCACAGTAGCACAAAATATTAGACGAACACGGCTAGCTAACTCGACAAGACAGGAAATCGTAACTTGCTTTTAGGCAAAATATGGTTATAATCCTAGTTATTCAGCATTTGGACAGTATTTCATCTTTTAAGTCCTACTTAATCTTTGAGGATTTGTCTAGTCCTAGCTAATTCAATATACGAGGGATGGTATCATTACAATCACTAAATGTTTTTGTTTCCTGTAGGTACACGAAGCTTGGCTATGCAGGAAACTCGGAGCCCCAGTTCATTGTGCCTTCATGTAAGTGAACCTGGTCTAGATCCCTCCATGTGCAACACAAACACAAAAAACACCTACTGTCAATAACCCTGATCAAAGTGATCTCTGAGCTGCTGGTGCGTTTACTGCAGTAGTTGATTGTAGAAGTGTAGGACCAGTCTCTTGTTAGTGAGAACCAGGCTGTAAGCATATATGACCATGTCTTGTCTTTGCTCCTGAATGTCAGGTATCGCCATCAAGGAGTCAGCGAAGGTGGGAGACCAGGCACAGCGCAGGATGATGAAGGGAGTCGATGATCTCGACTTCTTCATTGGAGACGAGGCCGTTGACAAACCTTCATACGCCACCAAGGTGCTCAGGATGTAACCTGGTATCAGCATCATAATACTCATGTTCACTTAGCTTTTATCCTGTGACGTAGAGGGGGGAATTTGAACCTGGGACCTTGTGTGTGTGTGTGTACCAGTGGCCCATCCGTCACGGCATGGTGGAGGACTGGGACCTGATGGAGAGGTTCATGGAGCAAGTCATCTTCAAGTACCTGAGGGCGGAGCCAGAAGACCACTACTTCCTGCTGGTGAGGCTCTGCACAACCACCACACACATGCATGTGCTGAATACACAAGCATGAGGCTTGTTCTTGCAGGAAGAGTAGTGGATGGATGGTTAATATGGATGGATGGCAGAATAGATGGATGGAAGGGTGATGTGGAAGGCAGGGTGTACTAGGTGGTGATGTGGAAGGCAGGGTGTACTAGGTGGTGATGTGGAAGGCAGGGTGTACTAGGTGGTGATGTGGAAGGCAGGGTGTACTAGGTGGTGATGTGGAAGGCAGGGTGTACTAGGTGGTGATGTGGAAGGCAGGGTGTACTAGGTGGTGATGTGGAAGGCAGGGTGTACTAGGTGGTGATGTGGAAGGCAGGGTGTACTAGGTGGTGATGTGGAAGGCAGGGTGTACTAGGTGGTGATGTGGAAGGCAGGGTGTACTAGGTGGTGATGTGGAAGGCAGGGTGTACTAGGTGGTGATGTGGAAGGCAGGGTGTACTAGGTGGTGATGTGGAAGGCAGGGTGTACTAGGTGGTGATGTGGAAGGCAGGGTGTACTAGGTGGTGATGTGGAAGGCAGGGTGTACTAGGTGGTGATGTGTGTGGAAGGCAGGGTGTACCAGGTGGTGATGTGGAAGGCAGGGTGTACTAGGTGGTGATGTGGAAGGCAGGGTGTACTAGGTGGTGATGTGGAAGGCAGGGTGTACTAGGTGGTGATGTGGAAGGCAGGGTGTACTAGGTGGTGATGTGGAAGGCAGGGTGTACTAGGTGGTGATGTGGAAGGCAGGGTGTACTAGGTGGTGATGTGGAAGGCAGGGTGTACTAGGTGGTGATGTGTGTTTCCCTCCCCAGACGGAGCCTCCGTTAAACACCCCTGAGAACCGAGAGTACACAGCAGAGATCATGTTTGAGTCGTTCAACGTGCCGGGGCTGTACATCGCTGTGCAGGTGAGTCTGCACACACAGGAGCTTCTTACATCACTGGATGCTCTGCTGTTCACACACTAGCATCTGAAGGCTGTGTGTCCCAGCTCTGTGAGGTTGTGTGTGTGTGTGTATGTATTCTCTGTGAGGTCTCTAACCCCCCCCCCGCAGGCAGTGCTGGCGCTGGCTGCCTCCTGGACCTCCAGACAGGTGGGGGAGAGGACCCTGACAGGCACCGTCATCGACAGCGGGGACGGAGTCACTCACGTCATCCCTGTGGTAGGCTGGATCCCCCCCCACAAACACACTCATTCACATACTCACACATATATACATGCATACAGACACACACAAACACGTTATCCCTGTGCTAGGCTGAGTCACGCAGTCAAGACGTGTTTGAAGCACGTTCCCTAGCTAGCACACTGCATCACAGACGTGTGTTTGTGGATATTGAGAATGTAACACATGTCTGGTTGCTAGGCGGAGGGCTACGTGATTGGCAGCTGTATAAAGCACATCCCAATCGCCGGGCGTGACATCACCTACTTCACCCAGCAGCTGCTGAGGGAGCGTGAGGTGGGAATCCCCCCGGAGCAGTCCCTGGAGACCGCCAAGGCTGTCAAGGTAGAGAGAGCCTGGTGTGTACTTGGGTTAGGGCCAGTACAGATTGTGGTTGTGTTAGGGTCGGTACAGGTTTTGATGTGGTTGTGGTCGTCTCCAGGAGCGGTACAGCTACGTGTGTCCGGACCTGGTGAAGGAGTTCAGCAAGTACGACACGGACGGCTCCAAGTGGATCAAGCAGTACACCGGCATCAACGCCATCAGCAAGAAGGAGTTCACCATCGACGTGGGATACGAGCGCTTCCTGGGACCGGAGATCTTCTTCCACCCTGAGGTACCATCAGTCACTCCACACACCTCACACACACACACCTCCCAGACATCACACTGCTCTGGTGTGTGTGCTCGCTCCTCCCTAAAGTAGTGGTTAGGGTTAATCCTCAATGTCCTGGCCTGTGTGTTTGTTACAGTGACCTTTAACCTGTCCACAGTTCGCCAACCCCGACTTCACCCAGCCCATCTCTGAGGTGGTGGACGAGGTCATCCAGAACTGCCCCATCGATGTGCGGCGCCCCCTGTACAAGGTAACGCACCTGTGCACCTGAGGGAGCTCAGTGGTTGGAGGATGTGACTGCAGGTCTTAGTGAGGTCACTCAGGTCATGTTGGGCTGTGTGTTCAGAACGTGGTCCTGTCGGGAGGATCCACCATGTTTCGAGACTTCGGCCGGCGTTTGCAGAGGGACCTGAAGAGGAGCGTTGACGGAAGACTGAAGATCAGTGAGGAGCTGAGCGGAGGCTCGCTGAAGGTGAGGGGGGGGAGGAGGAGAGGCATGCTGAAGGTGAGGGGGGGAGGAGGAGAGGGGGGGCACGCTGAAGGTGAGGGGGGGAGGAGGAGAGGGGAGAGGGAGGAAAGGCTTGCAACCTGAAGAGGAGGGAAGGGAGGGAGCCCTGGTATGTACTAACTGTGTTTCCTGTGTTGTCATGGCAGCCCAAGCCCATAGATGTGCAGGTCATCACTCACCACATGCAGAGATACGCTGTCTGGTTCGGAGGATCCATGCTGGCCTCCACAGTGCGTATCCCCACCCTTAACACAGCTGACCGTCTCTCTCACTCACTCACTCTCACACACACACACACTAACACTAACCTCTCTCCTCCTCTCTCACTAACCCTAACCTCTCTCACTAACCCTAACCTCTCTCCTCTCTGGTCCTCAGCCGGAGTTCTACCAGGTGTGTCACACCAAGAAGGACTACGAGGAGGTTGGGCCCAGCATCTGTCGTCACAACCCTGTGTTCGGGGTCATGTCCTGAGGCTGTGCTCTCTCACACACACACACACACGCACACACACACACACACACACGTGCACACACACGAAACAGTGGAGGAGACCAAAGGCCTGCCTGGAGGCCAACAGACCTACACTGTGGGACTGGACCAGACTCTGCGCCCTGACTGGACCAGGCCTGCTGGTCTGCCCCCTGATTGGACCAGGCCTGCTGGTCTGCCCCCTGACTGGACCAGGCCTGCTGGGACCAGCCGTCAGGCCAGCTGCTCTGACAAACTTCCTCACATTAACACTTGTGGACTTTAATTAATTATCTTGAACAATAACGATTGTCAATTATTATGATATGTGGTATCAATTACAGGGTTAGAATGTCGGGTGAAATCGTACCATGTTCCGATGCACTTCTCTGTGCGTAAGGATAGATCTAGCTTTTATTTCTTATCATTTTTATACATATTGAAGGACATAGTACTGGGGAGGTTCTTCTGACACAAGGCTGCACTCCTGTCAGACTCAAACATCAGGACCAGACGAGCTGTTCTCAGTTTAAACTTGAAACTTGTCAAAGTGAAATCATAAACCGCCTGTTCCTATCTTCCTGAACAGGAATATTAATATATTTGAAAGTGAAATGCCTCATCTTGGATGCCTGGCCTGCTGTCTGGAGTGACTGGACTGAATCGGTGCTCTTGATTGCCTTAAAGGCAGACAGACATTTCTATGATTTGTGAAACGGTTGCTTGCTTGCTCATGAGGTCTAGTAGCTGGCTGGTTAGTGTTGTGTCTCGTAGCTGATGTGTTCCTGGAGGAGCTTGAGACTTCATGCTGTTCACCATGCTGTCAAAAGAGTGCGCTGCTGCTGCCTCTCTAACGAGGCCTTATGAACAGACCAACATGCACACATCCAAGAACAATGCCTAGCAGGACTGGTTGAGGTTGAAAGGTCATGATAGAGGTCATGGCTGAATGCTGAGGATATTAAGAGTTCAGTAGGGATGTCGTCATTTAGCAGACCCGTTTATCCAAAGTGACACAAAGTGTCACCGAGGCGATCACCTGTGTCACCGAGGCGATCACCTGTGTCACCGAGGCGATCACCTGTGTAACTGAGGCGATCACCTGTGTACCTGAGGTGATCACCTGTGTAACTGAGGTGATAACCTGTCTCCCTGAGGTGATCATCTCCCACTGTGATTTTCATTCATCTCAGATGGGCTGTAAAACTTCCAGTCTCCACCAGCAGGGGTCAGTGTTGCTTCACCGGTTGTGTGAGGCTCTGTTGTGTTTAACCCGAAGACATCTGTTCACCTCAGGACACACATCAGAAAATGGAAAGTTGCATAATTCCTATTTGATTAAGTCTGCTGTTGCAGCATTAGAATGGTTCTTTACATATGATAATTAAACTCTGTTGCTGCATTTTACCGTCCAAACAAAGAAGATGCTTTATTCTTTATTGTGCGGGACTACACGCTTCCCTCTACACTAGAATAATGTATACTGTAAAGATACGATCACACCTTTATAATTGGAAAAGGCAAAGAGTGGGGAGAGAGAAGAGAAAACGGGCTCAGATGTGTGACTGAGGAGAGAGGGAGATGAGAGAGACAGGGAGATGAGAGCTGAGGACACTAATAATTGTTTTTCTCTAAGTTCAGATTCTCCACTACTCTTCTCCTCCCCTCCTCCTTACCACTACTCTCTCTTCCTGACCTCTCCTCCCCTTCTCCTTTCCCCTCCTCCTTGTTTCCTCTCTCCCGCCTTCTCTCCCAAACCCTCCTCATCTCTTCTCTCTCGAATCTTAAGCTGTGAACAAGGTGAGTATAATTACAACTGAGTCAGTCACATGCGTTCCATACATTACATTGTCATTTGCAGACGCTCTTATCCAGAGGGACTTACAGTAAGTACAGGGACATTCCCCCGAGGCAAGTAGGGTGAAGTGCCTTGCCACAGGACACAACATCATTGCCTGGCGGGGAATTGAACCGGCAACCTTCTGATTACTAGACTGATTCCCTAACCGCTCAGCCACCTGACTCCCTAACCCAGCAATGTCTTAACCCTTGTGTTATCTTCGGGTCATTCTGACCCATCAGTCATTGTGACCCACCGTCGTATTGCGACAGATTTACCGCATACAAAGACAAAGTGAAGCATTTTCTTTTAACCGTTGGGCTGTCTCAGACCCCCCACATTGCAAAGGTTAAAATAAAATTATTTTAATTTGTTTTTGTATTGGGTAAAATTGGGTAAACACAACGATGGTTCGTTATGAACCTTTGGGTCATGTGACCCGAAGGCAGCACGAGGGTTAAAGATCTGTCTGACTGTCGTCTTCCTCCCCCTCACACGTGCAGGTTTAACTCCTCACCCTCATGCATGCAGGTTTAACTCCTCACCCTCACGCATACAGGTTTAACTCCTCATCCTCACACAATGCAGGTTTAACTCCTCACCCGCATGCATGCAGGTTTAACTCCTCACCCTCATGCATGCAGGTTTAACTCCTCCTCACCCTCACGCATGCAGGTTTAACTCCTCACCCTCATGCATGCAGGTTTAACTCCTCCTCACCCTCACGCATGCAGGTTTAACTCCACATCCTCATGCATGCAGGTTTAACTCCTCACCCTCATGCATGCAGGTTTAACTCCTCACCCTCACACATGCAGGTTTAACTCCTCCTCACCCTCACGCATGCAGGTTTAACTCCTCACCCTCATGCATGCAGGTTTAACTCCTCACCCTCATGCATGCAGGTTTAACTCCTCACCCTCATGCATGCAGGTTTAACTCCTCACCCTCACGCATGCAGGTTTAACTCCTCCTCACCCTCACCCTCACGCATGCAGGTTTAACTCCTCACCCTCATGCATGCAGGTTTAACTCCCTGACTACAGTAACATTTAACTCTTGTCTACTATAGTAACTCATGTTCACTGTATGTCACTCAGTATACCTGTCACTGGCTGCACTAACAATTCACCCTCTTATCAGTCTGAACAGACTGAATCACATTGTCATCAAAACAAATACAAATATTTGTTTCCAAAATATGAATTTCTGGAAGGCAATTTTTTTTTTTTATGAATACAAAGGCTTACCATGCCAGCTGTGTCACTTCTGTTGCTTCACACCCCTCACCCGACATCTCCCCCCCACTTCTCCTGCTCTGCCTCTCTCTCCTCCAGACAAGCCCAGGAGGCACAATTATTCACCTCTTTGCTCGGCCAAGTGGAAGAAATTAGCCTCTCTCCTAAATCAGGACCTTCAGACCTGGACCAGCACCGCAGGCCCCTGGATCACCTCCATCATCCTGACCCCCTGTGGACACACCCCCTGTGGACACACACACACCCTGTGTTTTCCATACATATGAGCTGAGGACCCTGGCCACACATGCACAGTGGGATGTGACTGTGATGCACCCATCCTCACCTTTCTCTCTTCTTTTTCTCCTCTCTTTCATCTCCTTTCTCCTCTTCTCTCCATCACATCCCTTCTTTACTCTGTATTCCAGTTTCATCCTGCTTCATGTCTTTTCTCCTCTGCCTTCTCTTAACATCCCTGCATCCTCCATTAAATATCTCTCACTGCCTTGGCACTCCCTCCTCTCTCTATTTCAGCTGGCCTGGGTCTTTTGGATGCATAATGAGGTCTGTGATTGCTCGGTGGCCTCTGCTCTCTCCCCTGGACCTCCCCCCCCCCCCTAGCCTCTCTCCAGGGGTTAATGAAGACCCTCCGGATCAAGGAGAGTCTGGACTGAGGAGAGAGGGAGATGAGAGAGACAGGGAGATGAGAGCTGAGGACACTAATAATTGTTTTTCTCTAAGTTCAGATTCTCCACTACTCTTCTCCTCCCCTCCTCCTTACCACTACTCTCTCTTCCTGACCTCTCCTCCCCTTCTCCTTTCCCCTCCTCCTTGTTTCCTCTCTCCCGCCTTCTCTCCCAAACCCTCCTCATCTCTTCTCTCTCGAATCTTAAGCTGTGAACAAGGTGAGTATAATTACAACTGAGTCAGTCACATGCGTTCCATACATTACATTGTCATTTGCAGACGCTCTTATCCAGAGGGACTTACAGTAAGTACAGGGACATTCCCCCGAGGCAAGTAGGGTGAAGTGCCTTGCCACAGGACACAACATCATTGCCTGGCGGGGAATTGAACCGGCAACCTTCTGATTACTAGACTGATTCCCTAACCGCTCAGCCACCTGACTCCCTAACCCAGCAATGTCTTAACCCTTGTGTTATCTTCGGGTCATTCTGACCCATCAGTCATTGTGACCCACCGTCGTATTGCGACAGATTTACCGCATACAAAGACAAAGTGAAGCATTTTCTTTTAACCGTTGGGCTGTCTCAGACCCCCCACATTGCAAAGGTTAAAATAAAATTATTTTAATTTGTTTTTGTATTGGGTAAAATTGGGTAAACACAACGATGGTTCGTTATGAACCTTTGGGTCATGTGACCCGAAGGCAGCACGAGGGTTAAAGATCTGTCTGACTGTCGTCTTCCTCCCCCTCACACGTGCAGGTTTAACTCCTCACCCTCATGCATGCAGGTTTAACTCCTCACCCTCACGCATACAGGTTTAACTCCTCATCCTCACACAATGCAGGTTTAACTCCTCACCCGCATGCATGCAGGTTTAACTCCTCACCCTCATGCATGCAGGTTTAACTCCTCCTCACCCTCACGCATGCAGGTTTAACTCCTCACCCTCATGCATGCAGGTTTAACTCCTCCTCACCCTCACGCATGCAGGTTTAACTCCACATCCTCATGCATGCAGGTTTAACTCCTCACCCTCATGCATGCAGGTTTAACTCCTCACCCTCACACATGCAGGTTTAACTCCTCCTCACCCTCACGCATGCAGGTTTAACTCCTCACCCTCATGCATGCAGGTTTAACTCCTCACCCTCATGCATGCAGGTTTAACTCCTCACCCTCATGCATGCAGGTTTAACTCCTCACCCTCACGCATGCAGGTTTAACTCCTCCTCACCCTCACCCTCACGCATGCAGGTTTAACTCCTCACCCTCATGCATGCAGGTTTAACTCCCTGACTACAGTAACATTTAACTCTTGTCTACTATAGTAACTCATGTTCACTGTATGTCACTCAGTATACCTGTCACTGGCTGCACTAACAATTCACCCTCTTATCAGTCTGAACAGACTGAATCACATTGTCATCAAAACAAATACAAATATTTGTTTCCAAAATATGAATTTCTGGAAGGCAATTTTTTTTTTTTATGAATACAAAGGCTTACCATGCCAGCTGTGTCACTTCTGTTGCTTCACACCCCTCACCCGACATCTCCCCCCCACTTCTCCTGCTCTGCCTCTCTCTCCTCCAGACAAGCCCAGGAGGCACAATTATTCACCTCTTTGCTCGGCCAAGTGGAAGAAATTAGCCTCTCTCCTAAATCAGGACCTTCAGACCTGGACCAGCACCGCAGGCCCCTGGATCACCTCCATCATCCTGACCCCCTGTGGACACACCCCCTGTGGACACACACACACCCTGTGTTTTCCATACATATGAGCTGAGGACCCTGGCCACACATGCACAGTGGGATGTGACTGTGATGCACCCATCCTCACCTTTCTCTCTTCTTTTTCTCCTCTCTTTCATCTCCTTTCTCCTCTTCTCTCCATCACATCCCTTCTTTACTCTGTATTCCAGTTTCATCCTGCTTCATGTCTTTTCTCCTCTGCCTTCTCTTAACATCCCTGCATCCTCCATTAAATATCTCTCACTGCCTTGGCACTCCCTCCTCTCTCTATTTCAGCTGGCCTGGGTCTTTTGGATGCATAATGAGGTCTGTGATTGCTCGGTGGCCTCTGCTCTCTCCCCTGGACCTCCCCCCCCCCCCTAGCCTCTCTCCAGGGGTTAATGAAGACCCTCCGGATCAAAAGCAGCTGTTAAACATGTCGCAGGCTGAGGTGTGTGTGTGTGTGGTGGATATGTGTGTGTGAGAAAAGGGGGGAGCTGGCGTTATAAGAAGACTGGATGTTTCCTTCACATACCACACAAACAGCACAAACCATACACACACACCACAGGCCTCTCTTCCTCCCTTCTCACTCCCCCCCCCCCCTAACCCTGTTTTATTCCTGCTCCTCTTGAGGAGTTGTACTGGAAGCTTAAAGACTGAGTGAGGAGAAGAGGAGAGGGGTAAGTTTAGATCCTTGGTTGTTTCATCCATGAACGCTTTCATCTGTATTTTTTCAAACAGAGGGAATTATCAGCACTTGTACTGTGAGAGGAGGGAGGGGTGGGTGAGTGGAGAGTGTGGAAAGTTAGATGGTTGTCAATGAGCAGTAATAACACCCTTCTTATTCGTTAGCTGGTGAGGGTTAGCATAGGGAGGACTCTGGGTTCACTTCCTGCCTGCTGTCCTCACTTCCTGTCTTGGTGTGATGTATAGCTGTCTAACTCACACCGCCGCTTCGTCTCCTGGCGTAATGTTGTGCTCATATTCCCAGTGTTCAGGTGTGATTACCTCCTCAACACTTGATGCAGTGTTTGGTTTGTGACTGGTAATAGATGTGAACCAATAAGACCTTCTATATAAGAAAAATCCAGATGACGTAGAGTACCTTGAATCCAGATGACGTAGAGTACCTTGAATCCAGATGACGTAGAGTACCTTGAATCCAGATGACGTAGAGTACCTTGAATCCAGATGACGTAGAGTACCTTGAATCCAGATGACGTAGAGTACCTTGAATCCAGATGACGTAGAGTACCTTGAATCCAGATGACGTAGAGTACCTTGAATCCAGATGACGTAGAGTACCTTGAATCCAGATGACGTAGAGTACCTTGAATCCAGATGACGTAGAGTACCTTGAATCCAGATGACGTAGAGTACCTTGAATCCAGATGACGTAGAGTACCTTGAATCCAGATGACGTAGAGTACCTTGAATCCAGATGACGTAGAGTACCTTGAATCCAGATGACGTAGAGTACCTTGAATCCAGATGACGTAGAGTACCTTGAATCCAGATGACGTAGAGTACCTTGAATCCAGATGACGTAGAGTACCTTGAATCCAGATGACGTAGAGTACCTTGAATCCAGATGACGTAGAGTACCTTGAATCCAGACCTTGTAGATATGAGACGTTCAGCAGAGGGATGACACTGATGTCAGAAAGAATGTGATTAATCCACACATCCAAAAATGTAACCAAAACGAAATAGATGAAATATTTGGCATGACTTCTAATCTCCACTGTTATAAGTGTTTTTTTCATTAAATATGTGTCAAGACTAATTTCGAGGTAAATGAATACAGATGTCAGGCTGCAGTCAAATCCCATGGAGGCGCTGTGATGAGATAACAAGCTTTACTCAAAGAATTAACCCTGTTGAAAAAATGAGATTAGTTAGATGGAATGCGGAAACGGGGTGCAACTGGGCCTTGGAAGAGAGGAGTGGGAGAGAGGAGACTAAAGGAGGAGGGGAGAGGAGGGAGGGAGATAGGAGAGGGAGAGGGAGGAGAGAGAGAGGAGGAGAGGGAGATAAGAGGGAGAGAGGAGGGGGAGAGAGGAGACTAAAGGAGGAGGGGAGAGGAGGGAGGGAGATAGGAGAGGGAGAGGGAGGAGAGAGAGAGGAGGAGAGGGAGATAAGAGGGAGAGAGGAGGGGGAGAGGGAGGAGGGAGATAGGAAAGGGGGAGAGGAGAGGGAGAGAGAGCAGAAGGAGATAGAGGAGACTAAAGGAAGAGAGGAGGAGGAGAAGGAAGGAAAGGAAGGGGAGACCTGTGCTGCCAAATCACAAATCTATTTCCACCGTCAGTATTAATTATCAGAGCTAAAGCTGCTGTTGTGTATTGATTTATCAGGGCACACACTTGTATTATCTCCTATTAAGCAGGAAAAAAGAGAAGATTAGACAAGCCTTCAGGGACGTTTTATGAATTATATGATATTATTAAACCATGTCATGGGCTCTTGAGTAGGAACACTCTGGTTGGACTGAGACATTTTAAGCTCTAAATTTGATTATTTTCTTCAGACGTTTTTCAATGATCTGTTTGAGAATGGTTGGTTTGGATATTCTCCTTGGCGGTAACATGTCTGTTTGTCTCTGTGAGGGCTTTCCTACATTACAAAAAGGTGATTAATTTAGCATTGTGCGGGCGTTATTGATAATTTATATTAAACATGAAATCCTAAGTGAGGGTGAGCTACAGTACCTGATCAGCTGATCATTTCATTCAGCTAGCAGACGCTTTGATGCAAAGCGACGTTGAAACAGCTCGTATAGAAAGGATCAATCGGGTGTCAGAGGATCAATCGGGTAAATCAGGCTGCCACCCAGAGCTCTGCTCCTGACCTCTGACCTCTGACCTGACCCTGAGACAGCAAAGTGTTCAAGAAGTACAAACTGCTTCAGCCTCCCAGGCCCCCCTCCCCACGGATCAGTCACATAATTCAATCAAATCAAACTTTATTCACACAGCACATGTAGCAGACAGAACACATACACTTATTAGATAGTCAGTGTGACCAGGAGATAGAGGTGTTAGCTGTGTACATATCAGCTTGAAGAAAGACAGCTCTTACAGTGTGACACCTATTTCACACATGAATTACATCAGTGATGGGAAACGCATGCTGCTATTGATATATAATTGTGAGCATTGAGTTTTACTTCCTGTGGTTTGTTGGAATGACTTCATAGCATGGTGTGATTGGTGACTTTGTGTGTGTGTGCAGAGAGAAGGGGGGGGGAGAGCGAGAGAGCGAGCAGCCAGCAAGGTGTCAATCATTTTGTAATTATACAGTGAGAAGACGAATCACAGTCCGCCCTGAAACACACAGATACTCTACCTCTGCTCTCCCTCTGCCTTTCTTTCAGCTCTCTATCCCCCTCTCTATCTCCCTGTGTTCCTGTTGCAGGTAGGAGAGGGTGTTCCTGTTGCAGGTAGGAGGTGGTGTTCCCCCCAGTGTGCAAATTATACAATGACAATCGGGGGGGTCAACTCAGTGCCCCCATGCCCCCCCCCCCCCCCCCCCCCCCCCCCCCCCGGAACGAAGTTCACCCCTGAGGCCGCCCCAACCAAGTAGTGGGTGGTTAACCATGTTTCTATCATTAACATTCTTGTGAATATTCTACAGCTAATTGCCATTACAAATACATTCATGACAGATTTTTGGGGGGTATTAGATAGCTAACTTGCCTTTCTTGAACTTTCTCACGACGTAGAACGTACCGCTACGTAGCTACACTGAGGTGATTGAACCAGCACACTGCCTGGTCACTCGCGCTGTTTCTTGAGTTGTATTGGGCACTTGTCACTCGCGCTGTGTTTATTGAGTGAATTTTGACTAGAGGGCAGTCAGTGTAATACTGTGTGATATTCCCTGCCATAAAGTCAACATTTCTGTGTATCGCCAAACTGTTACTGAATGAAAATGGTAAATATATTGTAATACTTACGATTACAGGTAAGAACGATATATAAATGTATCGACCCCCCCGACCTGGGGTTTTTACCTCTTTTTTTTGGGGGGGGGGGGCGGTCCGAGCCTTAATCGGGGGGGGTCAGACCCCCCCAACCCCCCCCGTAATTCGCACACTGGTTCCCCCCCCCTCTCTCTCCCTGTGTTCCTGTTGCAGGTAGGATGATGAACGGGGAGAGAGGGAGCAAGGGAGGAAGGGAGAGGGGGGCAGGGGGGAGGGAGGGAGATGAAGGGGGAGGGAGGGAGAGGGGGTGGGAGGGAGAGGGGGTGGAAGGGGAGATGGGGGCAGGGGGGAGGGAGGGAGATGAAGGGGGAGGAAGGGAGAGGGGGTGGAAGGGGAGAGGGGGGCAGGGGGGAGGGAGGGAGATGAAGGGGGAGGGAGAGGGGGTGGAAGGGGAGATGGGGGCAGGGGGGAGGGAGGGAGATGAAGGGGGAGGGAGGGGGAGGGAATGAGACCAAATTTTCTTTGGCAATCTCCCTGTTCCTGCTGCAGGTGCTAGGCCATTTCACTAAAGAAGGCCAGACTAGAATGTCATTAGTTCCTGAGCCCCAGGTGAATTCAACACTGTTCCACATGATTAACCCAGATAATTGTGTGTTGATAGTAAGCGTGGTCGATGGAATACCAGCCTCAGCCCAAACAAACAGCTCAGCAGAGACTGGGACAGGGGGGAGCATGGTGCCTGTGATGCCGTCTGTGACAAACAGCTCAGCAGAGACTGGGACAGGGGGGAGCATGGTGCCTGTGATGCCGTCTGTGACAAACAGCTCAGCAGAGACTGGGACAGGGGGGAGCATGGTGCCTGTGATGCCGTCTGTGACAAACAGACTCCACATACAGCTTGTTACTGCTTAAACCTGCTCTGACAGTTCCACTAAAACAGCAGCTCTGTCCTACAGCGTGGGGGGGGGGGGGCAGCACAGGAGCAGCTCTGTCCTCCAGCCTGTTCAGCTTTCCTGAACCTTGATGATTTCCTGTAGCTGATGAGTGCAGGCAGAGAATGTCTAATATGGGGAGAACTGCCACTCTCAGGAAACTTCCGGGTTCTGAACTGGTTGCAGTTCCACTCTAGTTCCATATGAGGGCGCTAACGGGCGAGTGCAGAATGAATGGAGGTCTATGGAGCCCTACTCCTCAAAAGCCACTTTTCATAATTGTTGTCTAGTAATTTGAAATGTTGAATTCGAAAGGGGAGGCAAAAAAAATACACAGCTGTGTGTCAGATTTTTTTTAAGTCGCTTTTTTGTCTTAAAAAGTATTTTAAAATTTCAATGACGTCATACACATCGTAAGACCAGAGATGCTGCTTTGCGGCGAGCTCTGGAAGCTCTGGTCACTTCCTTTTTCTCTCTCGAGGCATCGCCAACACAGCTGACAGGTGAGGCTCTCCCTGTCAATACACATGCTAGAAAGAGTTTTGGCTTGCTGATGTTGCGAATGTTGTTGCTAATGTTGCTAATGTTGCTAATGCTCTGACATTCTGGTTCAGCTTCGGATGCCATCATGCGGGATCTCTGGTTGTAGTCAGTCCTTCACTAACCAATCAGCATTCATTAGCAGAATGCTAGCGTAAGAAATCGAAAGGACATAAGTACTCGTTCATTCAACTTTCGACCTATAATCCATGTTGAACATGCAAAAACTACAATCAAATCTGAAATTTATTAACGACAATCAGGTGAAAGATTCAAATTTAGCCGTTTAGCTCCATAGACTCCTATTCGTTTTGCAATCGCTCACGATCACCCCCAGTGGAACTCTGGTGGAACTGCAACCAAATGTGGTACAATGGGGCTTAATAAGGAGTTAACAGGCTCTCCGTAGACAGGCTCTGGCGCAGGTCCATCCCATAATAGTAGGGATGATGCTGGTAACAGCAGGGAGCAGCAGGGAATGGTGTGTTGGGATCAGGAAGACCAGAGCAGCACATCCAGAGGGCTGCCAGGTCACATGGGGTCTCCAGGTGTCAATGCTGCTGGAGCCTTCATCCTGTAGCACTCCCCTCACTGGCCACCGGGAGGCGTCAAAGCTCTCTGACTGCAGGGAGATGGACAGACAGATGACTAGATGAGGTGAATCCGTCCTGGTGTTGCGTCTTAAACGCTGTGACTGATAGACCTCATGTGTGTGTGTGTCACCAGGAACTGTGGGGATTCAATTAGCTGGATGCTGTTCCCTCTGAGCGTGACATAGCTGTGAGCCAGTAGACTTAACCCTCACATTCCCTCTGGTCACACATGAAGCCCTCTGAGCTAGCACGTGTTGCCTGTGTGTGTGTGTCTTTCAGCAGGTAGTCAGTGTGTAATGCTGTGTGTTGGAGCAGGTGTGTGTGTGTGTGTGTGTGTAGAGGGATGCTCTCTGCCTCAGAAAGAGCTGAGGAGAGTCCGAGGCAGCCAATTCCTAGTGGTGCATTCTGGGAGTTGAAGGAGAGTGAGCGCTGAGAGGGATAATCCGTCCTGCGCGGAGGGTTCTGGAAGGCGCTGCCAGCTGGATCCAGGCCTGTGTTCCGCTGGTTTTGAGTTCCAGGGTTCCAGCAGGGTTCCAGGTTCCTCATTAAGAGGATCAGCCTCTCCTCTGGGGGAGGCCAGGGTGTCTGGTGCTGCTCCCCCACCAGCACTGGCTCACACACACGCACACACACACACACACACACACACACCGGACCAGACGCAGCACCAGCACTGGCTCACACACACGCGCACACACACACACACACACACCGGACCAGACGCAGCACCAGCAGTGGCTCACACACACGCACACACACACACACACACACCGGACCAGACGCAGCACCAGCACTGGCTCACACACACGCACACACACACACACACCGGACCAGACGCAGCACCAGCACTGGCTCACACACACACACACACACACACACACCGGACCAGACGCAGCACCAGCACTGGCTCACACACACACACGCACACACACACACACACACACCGGACCAGACGCAGCACCAGCACTGGCTCACATACACACACACACACACACACACACCGGACCAGACGCAGCACCAGCACTGGCTCACACACACACACACACACACATTGAACTGGAACCAGACCCCCGAGTGAGTCTATCTAGTCATGTCTCTTCACATCAACAGTACCCACATCCTCCACTCAAGTAGAAGTAAAGATACTGTTTAAAAAGTAGCCATTACTATACCTGGTTTAGTGTCACGCTGGTAATTGTACCTCACATCAAAAATATCTACCTTTTGAAAAAAATATTCCCCCCCCCATTTTTTTCTTCTACCTTTCGAAACTTGTGTGTGTGTGTGTGTGTGGGGGGCGGTAGGTGTCCCTGCTCTGACCACACTGCTACTGTGTGTGTGTGTGTGTGTGGGGGGCGGTAGGTGTCCCTGCTCTGACCACACTGCTACTGTGTGTGTGTGTGTGGGGGGCGGTAGGTGTCCCTGCTCTGACCACACTGCTACTGTGTGTGTGTGTGTGTGTGGGGGGCGGTAGGTGTCCCTGCTCTGACCACACTGCTACTGTGTGTGTGTGTGTGGGGGGCGGTAGGTGTCCCTGCTCTGACCACACTGCTACTGTGTGTGTGTGTGTGGGGGGCGGTAGGTGTCCCTGCTCTGACCACACTGCTACTGTGTGTGTGTGTGTGTGTGGGGGGCGGTAGGTGTCCCTGCTCTGACCACACTGCTACTGTGTGTGTGTGTGTGGGGGGCGGTAGGTGTCCCTGCTCTGACCACACTGCTACTTGTGTGTGTGTGTGTGTGTGGGGGGCGGTAGGTGTCCCTGCTCTGACCACACTGCTACTTGTGTGTGTGTGTGTGTGTGGGGGGCGGTAGGTGTCCCTGCTCTGACCACACTGCTACTTGTGTGTGTGTGTGTGTGGGGGGGGCGGTAGGTGTCCCTGCTCTGACCACACTGCTACTTGTGTGTGTGTGTGTGTGGGGGGGGCGGTAGGTGTCCCTGCTCTGACCACACTGCTACTTGTGTGTGTGTGTGTGTGGGGGGGGCGGTAGGTGTCCCTGCTCTGACCACACTGCTACTTGTGTGTGTGTGTGTGTGGGGGGGGCGGTAGGTGTCCCTGCTCTGACCACACTGCTACTTGTGTGTGTGTGTGTGTGGGGGGGGCGGTAGGTGTCCCTGCTCTGACCACACTGCTACTTGCAGTTGGTCAGCTTTCTCCCGGAGGTGTGTGTGTTTGTGTGTGCGTATCACTACAGTTGAATACAACATTCAGGGACCTAGCAGTATTATTCTGTGGCCCCCTCTCTCTTTTCTCTCTCTTTCCTCTCTCCCTCTCACTCTTCCACCATTCCTGCCCTCCTGTCGCTCTCCTTCTCTCTCTGCCCCCGCAACCTCCCCCCCCCCCCTCTTTGCTGAGCAGTCTCAGTGATGAGCATCCTGGGGCAAGTGAGGCCTCATCGATTGGTTGAGGACGAGGAGAGATAAGAGAACAAAAAGAGAGGAAGAGAGGAGGGGTTATTAATAGAGATGGTTTGAAGGAGAATACAGGACAGAAAGACAGATAAAGGGAAAGAGAATGAGAACGTGAGAGAGAAGAGAGAAAGAGGGAGATGGAGACTGATACAGAGAGACAGTGAAGGAGATGGAGGCATGGTTAAGATACTTCCATCCACAGTAAGAGTAAAAGGAAGGTTTACGTTCCACCTCAGAAACCGAACAGGATTAAGAGTGTGTTGAGAGTGTTGAGAGTGTAGGTTATCAGCGTGTGTTATCAGGTAAATGTCAACCCTGACCAGGTACAAGCAGGGCTGTAGGAGTCTGTTCATGATCTCATCCCTTGTGCTCCTGAAGCCAACATGCTAACACCTCAGCCCCCTGCTGCATCAGTCTCCTGACATCCAGGGGGTGCCATTCTGGGGGTACCCCTCCTTCACGCTCTATCTCTCTCTGTCTCTCTCTGCCTCTCTCTACTTTTATCTCAGGAGACCGGAACAAAGTCCAGGGTCAGAGCCAGGACTAGTACCAGAATCAGGGTTAGGACCAGGACCTGAATAGAGATTACATAGATACTTGAATAGAGATTACATAGATACCTGAATAGAGATTACTTAAATACCTGAACACTAACAAACCTAATACCCATCCCCCCCATCCCCCCCCAAACCCTGCAGGTGACCCCCAACACCATCTCCTGGCTCCAGGTGACCCCCACCCCAGCATCATCTCAGGTGATTTATTCTTCTAACCATGTACTCTTGTGGAGTCCAGCAGAACAAAGCAGGAGATGTGGTGGTATTGATGTCCTCTGCCCCCACCCGGCCAGGTGTCGGCTGGATATAGTGAGTATCCATCACTCACAACACTGAAAGGAGGCTTCTTGTACCAGTGAAAGAATGAATCTCCTGAAATAGCTGTATCTGTCTTCTCCAAAGGGTCCATATAGATCTGAGCCCTCTTCCAGCCTCTCAGCTGAACCTCATAAAGCACCTGCTGTTGTGTTCAGATCCTTCCTGTTGCCAGAGTGAGTTAAACTGGCACCTGCTCAATAATTCTTAAAACATTGTTCTGTTAAGTCATGTTCTGTTGTGTCTTTACCTTGTAATTTCAACCTGAAATGAGATCCCACTCACCCAACATACTGTACACACAGAACATGTTCCCACACACACACACGCACACACACACCTCTCTGCTCCAACAGTAAGGCATGCAGCCTTGTCCAGTCGGTTCACCAGAGGACAGGAGAGGTCTGACAAGCTGAGAAACCGAGTCTCTTTCAACCAAACACTCCAGAGTCGGCTTATGAATATTGATCGTGTCCAGTCCAGAGGCTGCTGGTCGTCCTCCGTGTGAGGAGGACCCCCCCCCGTGTGAGGAGGACCCCCCCCTCTCTCTTCCTGGGGACGTGACCTTCAGTATCAAAGCTGCAGGTGCTGAACCAGCAGCACATCAAAGGGGTGAGTACTCCTCAGGACTGCTGTTGTTCCTCTGCATCTGCATCTGCTTCAATCAGCCCTCATCAGAGCACGCCCCCACCTTATCGCCTCACCCCCCCCCCCCTCTGCCCCACCTTGTCGCCTCACCCCCCCACACCCCTCCGCCCCCCACGCCCCTCCATCTGCCCCTGTCCCCCCGCCCCCCGGGTTTTTAATACCACAACTGGGTTCAAACTACTTTTAATATAAATGATGACAAATGGCAAAACTTCACTGGTTCTACTCCATTGTCAGCTAGCACAGGGTTCAATACAGTCAACATGAATCAGATGATGGAGGTTCAAACTAAAAGTTCTGTTCTCATTCAAACAAAGTTTATATAAACACAATTATATAGATCATGGGAGTCAGGTGGCTGAGCGGTGAGGGAGTCGGGCTAGTAATCCGAAGGTTGCCAGTTCGATTCCCGGTCATGCTAACTGACGTTGTGTCCTTGGGCAAGGCACTTCACCCTACTTGCCTCGGGGGGAATGTCCCTGTACTTACTGTAAGTCGCTCTGGATAAGAGCGTCTGCTAAATGACTAAATGTAAATGTAGATCATCCCATTCAAGCCAGAGGACAAACTCTTCAGGAGTTTGAGGTACCCTCTTGTGACCACTAGATGGCGCTGTAAACCATGATAATAACCTGGTGGAGTTAGAGAGCATGGCAGACTGGACCACATCACACAAACTACATCTAAAACTGACTGAATAGTATATGGATATAACAGTATATACTTATAATACTATATAGTCATAATAATATGTTGTTGTAAAAATATATACTTACACAATGATATAGATATAATATTACATAGTTACACTGTAAAAGTATATGGTTATAATATGTTGTTATAATAGTGTATCTTTAGAATAGTGTACATTTATAATAGTTTGTAGTTATTTTTTATATTGTTATCATTATTATTATTAATGTAGTTTTGAAAAGCAACATGTCTATGAAAACCACCTATTTAGCTACTCACTAACCAGGGAAGATGCTCCTCACTAACCAGGGAAGATGCTGCTCACTAACTAGGGAAGATGCTCCTCACTAACCAGGGAAGATGCTGCTCACTAACCAGGGAAGATGCTGGTCACTAACTAGGGAAGATGCTGCCATACGTTATTGTTGGACTGTAGTTGAGGAATTGAGATATTATTGGACTGTAGTACAGTTGTTATTTTGTATGTACAAACATACATGTGTAGGCCTACATCGTTTACGTTTACATTTAGGCATTTAACAGACGCTCTTATCCAGAGCAACTTACAGTAAGTACAGGGACATTCCCCCCCGAGGCAAGTAGGGTGAAGTGCCTTGCCCAAGGACACAACATCATTTGGCACGGCTGGGAATCGAACCAACAACCTTCTGATTACTAGCCCAACTCCCTAACTGCTCAGCCATCTGACCCCAGATGTTAGTTATTGTTATTGTTGCTAGTTATTGTTGCAATTAAGATGCTGTTGTTGCCCTGCAGTTTCACAGTAACACAGAACCTGTATGCTAGGAGAGGTTATAACACAGACCGTGTATGCTAGGAGAGGTTATAACACAGACCCTGTATGCTAGGAGAGGTTATAACACAGACCCTGTGTGCTAGGAGGTTATAACACAGACCCTGTGTGTTATGAGAGGTTATAACACAGACCCTGTGTGCTAGGAGAGGTTATAACACAGACCCTGTGTGCTAGGAGAGGTTATAACACAGACCCTGTGTGTTAGGAGAGGTTATAACACAGACCATGTGTGTTAGGAGAGGTTATAACACAGACCATGTGTGTTAGGAGAGGTTATAACACAGACCCTGTATGCTAGGAGGTTATAACACAGACCCTGTGTTAGGAGAGGTTATAAGGTGTGAGTCTGTCGTCAGTGGACTGGAAGGATCTGGAAACCTCCACCACACAACCGAATGTCTTTCAACCCAATTTACTCTGGGTAACCTTTTGTGAAATGTCCAAATGTTTTATTAAATTCAGCCCGCACAGACAAACACATTCACACAGACACACACAGAAACACACATATACACACATCTTTCTGATGCTGACATTATGTAATCCCATATGGGGACCACGGCTGTGTACACAGAGATAACATCTGGAGGTAACTGATATAACGAACTGTTGCCATGACCACTCTTTTAGTTTAATGATACAAATTGTGTTTTTTGTACTGACTAACACCGATTATGTATTTTTATTTATTAATCAAATTAAATGTCAACTTTCATCCAGGAAGGTAGACCTTATCTGACTGTAGGGGGTTGGCTATCGGGGTGACTGAGTTTGGTAAGTTCTAGATACCCCCCCCGCCCGCCCGCTTGAAATGCTGACTTGCAATTTGAATACGTCTTCACACAAAGGCTACTGATGAGATAAGAGTTGCACCCGGTCCCGGTTTCCCTCCTCCCAGTGTTGCCAAGCAGCCACACTGCCTCAGCCCTCCTCTTGCACCTCAGTAATTACCAGGGCTGAGAGACTGAGAACTGCTTGTTGTATTATCTTCTCACAAGTTAATTTCTGTTCGTGTGTGAGGTGATCACAGTCCATCAGGAGGTATTGTACAGACTATATTCACCACGAGGCTCGTAGGCTTTATGAAGGCAGCTAATAATTGATAACCACTTCAGTAAAGTAGCACACATTATGTTGATTTTCGGACGTCTTGGTGCAATTCATGGAGCAAATGTTACGGTGTGGGGGGTAGGACCCATACGCGGGAGAGGTAGCCAGTCATAGTATCACAAAAAAAGGTTTATTCTTCAAACGGGAAAAACAAGGTACTCACAGTAACGGGTGTTTTAATGGAGGCGCCTGGTTTGTCTTTTACCTGCTGCCAGACGACATACACATGACATCTGGACCCCACGGTCCCCAGGCTCCCTCTGAAACCCTCCCCTGTTCCTGCCTCTGCCTGCCTCTACCTGCCCCTCTACCTGCCCCTCTGCCTGACTCTCTACCTGCCTCTGCCTGCCTCTCTGCCTGCCTCTCTGCCTGCCTCTTAGCCTGCCTCTCTACCTGCCCCTCTACCTGCCTCTCTGCCTGCCTCTACCTGCCTCTGCCTGCCCCTCTGCCTGCCTCTGCCTGCCTCTCTACCTGCCTCTGCCTGCCTCTCTACCTGCCTCTGCCTGCTTCTCTACCTGCCTCTGCCTGCCTGCCTCTCTGCCTGCCTCTCTGCCTGCCTGCCTCTCTGCCTGCCTCTGCCTGCCCCTCTACCTGCCCCTCTACCTGCCTCTGCCTGCCTCTACCTGCCTCTCTGCCTGCCTCTCTACCTGCGTCTGCCTGCCTCTCTGCCTCCCCTCTGTCTGGCTGCGTATCTCACAGCAGAAAGACAGAAAGGGTTATGAGCTATCGTTAAATGGACACGCAGGTCTTTTGATTTTTTAATTGTAATTGTAATCCTCTCCACTTAAGGACTTGGAAATGGCACCGTTTGAAATCCCCCCCCCCCCACATCCCTCCGTCTCTCCTTCCCCCCTCCCCCCCTCTCTCCCCTCCCTCCCCCCCTCACCACAGACGAGGAATATTCATGTCCGGCGCTTGTCCACTTCTCTCTCTCTCTCCCCGCGAAACATTAAAAGGTGTAATCTGACTGAAATGGAAATCACAGTTCTTGAAAACAAATTAGGGACAAAGATAACAGCCCTGCTGCTCTCTCAGTCCGAGAGGCCCCGTCTCCACTGGGGGGGGGGGGGGCGAAGGGGGGGTTGTAAGGGAGCGAGGGGAGGGCCTTTTTAAGCCCCTAAATTGTGGTGGGCTTGTTATCATGAGGTAATAGTAAGCTGTCATCCTAGCTGGCTTGATTACAAGGTTATAGCAAACAACCCTGTCTAACAGCTCTGCTGAACTGAGTTGGGCAGAGGATGTGTATGTGTGAGGGGTGTGTGTGTGAGGGGTGTGTGTGTGAGGGTGTGTGTGTGAGGGGTGTGTGTGTGAGGGGTGTGTGTGTGAGGGGTGTGTGTGTGAGGGTGTGTGAGGGGTTTGTGTGTGAGGGTGTGTGTGTCAGGGGTGTGTGTGTGTGAGGGGTGTGTGTGTGAGGGTGTGTGTGTGAGGGGTGTGAGGGGTGTGTGTGTGAGGGGTGTGTGTGTGAGGGTGTGTGTGTGAGGGGTGTGTGTGTGTGAGGGGTGTGTGTGAACATCCCCATCATTCATCAAGCCGATCCAAGTGTCCGGTGGTCTGGTGTGATGGTTGTTGTCACGAGGCTGTCTCTGTAACTCAGGATAATTGTCCGTTCTCTTCAGCGGGTGATTTTGTATAGACCTCCTCCTGGTTATCTGCCCTCTCCATCACCAGCTAGCAAAACAACGCTTTGAAAAGAATCTGCAGAATTGCTTCTTTTGGAGCCGACTGCCAATTTGTGTCCTGGGAGGGCAGAGGTCCTTGGGGGCTGGGCCCTGTGACAGACAGACCCACTCAGATCCACGTGTCCTGGATGAGACTCAGACAAACAGAAGCAGGCCTAATCATATTTCAGAGGTGAAACTGGTAGAAAATCCAGGGAGTCAGATGGCTGAGCGGTGAGGGAGTCGGGCTAGTAATCTGAAGGTTACCAGTTCGATTCCCAGCCGTGCCAAATGACGTTGTGTCCTTGGGCAAGGCACTTCACCCTACTTGCTTCGGGGGGAATGTCTCTGTACTTACTGTAAGTCGCTCTGGATAAAAGCGTCTGCTAAATGACTAAATGTCTAAATGTAAATGTAAAATCAACAGTTTAGGACCTCTCCTTCAACCCGCCATCCTTGTTTCCCTGTTTAAGTCTTCAGCAGACCTATGGAACAACACACAAACACAACTGGATGTCACCTCCACCTTGCCTGGTCACCTCCACCCTGCCTGGTCACCTCCTCCCTGCCTGGTCACCTCCACCCTGCCTGGTCACCTCCACCCTGCCTGGTCACCTCCTCCCTGCCTGGTCACCTCCACCCTGCCTGGTCACCTCCACCCTGCCTGGTCACCTCCACCCTGCCTGGTCACCTCCACCCTGCCTGGTCACCTCCACCCTGCCTGGTCTATCCGCTCCTCTCAACAATGAAGCCTTCCACCAGGCTCTAGTTGGGCCCACTTTCACTCAATTAAAGGGAATTGGAGTTACAAATTTGTTACAAACCAAGCCTGTTGAGAGTGGGGGGGTAAAGAAGGGGGGTGGTTTCTGCTAGCTTGCCCCTGGTCCCCAAGTGGAGCAGGGCAGGGTACTGATACTGAGAGGCCTGGAGGAGAAGAGCCCAGCCTGCCAGCGCTCTGTCCATTAGGGGAACAAGACCCTCCATTGTTGCCCGGGGAAGTGATGAGGTTGCAAATAGAATCCCGCAGAGGGAAACAAAGATGAGGGTCTGGCCGGCTGAAACCAGACGCCATAGCAGGTGCCCCTCACGGACACCTTAATTGATCTCATTTGTTACTTATACCTCCCGATCAAGCTGTTATCATCGTCCAGACGTCCCACGGAGGCTGCGCCGTGTCACCGCCGGGCGGGGTGGGGGTGGGGGGGGAGAGGGAGAGGGAGGGAGAGGGCAGGTCTTCTCATCAGGACTAGGCCTCTACTCTTACAGGCTACATTTCACCAGCGACCACGCCGACCCTGAAACAAGAGGCCTCCAAATATACCAATTACACCCGCTCTTCTTGTCCTTTTGTAAGGGAATTCTCGTTTTTTTTCTGTCCTTCCGAGGAGACAAAGTGTCCAATTGTCCGTCGGTGGGTCTGGCCGTCCTGCTCAAACAGCCATGGCTGCTTGACAGGAAGCCAGAGGATCAGATGTGCTTTTAATGGTCTTAAGATTGAACACAGTTACAGGAGAGAGCTGTGAGGCCAGAGCTCTGTACACCGTCCGGATTCTCACACAAGCTCGGACTCTGTACAGGTAGCATGTTAGCATCGGGCTATTGCAGGCTGGGATCAGTGACTCCTCTTTCTTACTCTGAAAGCTGCTTTGTTGCGTGCACTTGTTGAGAGATGACACAAGCATGATCGTACGTTGGTCGGCCACGGACGTAGTTCCCAAGTTCACATCGTTCACGTCAAGAAAGGATTCATTTGCGTCCCTAACAAGGTAGTTCTCATGCAGGACTAATTTGTGTTGTAGTGTGTGAGGCTGCTGTGGTCCTGGCCTGGCTGGAGGGCAGGTCTGGGTCCCTGTCGTGCCACTCCCTGCTGCCTCTTGGTGGGCCGGAGCTGGTCTGACACCCCAGGGTCCTGCGGGGCCACATACGGTCATGCCATCTCCCCCTCGCTTTGTCTCTGCCCCCCCCCCCCACCATCCTGCCCCCCCCGCCCCCCTCATCCTGGCAGCGTGTCGGCTGAGAGCTCCTCAAGCTGCTGTTGCAGATCGTCCTTCCAGCGTTCCACTTGGCTGTCACGGAGCAGGCCCAGCGCCATTCAACCCAATTAGTCCAATCCTCTCGGAAAATCACATTTTAGTTTTGCCCCCATCCATCATATGCCAATCTCAGTGGAACTAAGAGAGACACCCGTTAATGAGGGCGCGGCCGGCGGCGGGAGAAGGCCTGGCGTGAGGACGGACTGTTTCAACCGTCGGGTGGCATCACCATGCGAAGCTCTGGGTTTTATTTTTTTTGTCAGCGTTAAAGCAAATGATCTGAGACTAATAGGGAGCTTGTTTCCTCTCCAGACGCTGATTAAAAGGCCTGGCGATCCTGAGGGTGTGCCCTGGTCCCCGTCCAGCCCAAACCCCCCCGTCGCCACTCCTGTAATGTCACTTTGGACGCTGTCTGTCTCCCTCGGGTCCTAACTCAGTTTTCGGCGTGTTTGTTCCCAGGGAACACGGGGGCAGGAAATCTACACTTCCTTTGGGGTGATAATTAAGGGGAGCATCCAAAATTAATCATGAGATTCAGCAGGGCGAGGGGGATCTGTCTGAGAGCGATGCCACCCCTGGACAGGAACAGAGCTGCCCTCGGCTAGCAGCGCGGAGACAAACAAGTGCACAGAAGGCGATGTGACACAAAAATTCATATAAGTATAAAATGTTACACTCATTTTCCCTGTCAGCTTGTCACATTGAATTATAAAGGTTGATTCGCTTATCTGGCTACGATACGCCCGGTCATCTGAATATTATCATATGGTCAACGTCTCTGTTGAGGCCTGGCTGGGCTAAGCAGGCAACACAGGACTCACACATGAAGGGAAGCTGCTATCAAGACTGGGAGGGAAGACCTCACAAAATATTCTGTGTTTTTAACAGATAAAATCTAATTCTATTATCAAGAAGATAATTACAAACTCTGATTGTCTTTGTGCTTTCCCAAGCTTATATCAAAAAACTAACCGTGTCCTTTTCAAGGTCCAACCCTCACATCCACTTCAGTTCACCTTCTCCCCACTTTCATTAAGCTAATACTCATAGATAAGTCTGCATTTCTGTCTTTCAATTTATCTTTGGAGTTTTTTTCCCCCCACATTCTCTAATTAGCACAGTGCCTTCAGGCTGTTTGTGACCTTTCCATATGTAAATACACGGTTGCCTCTCTTTCTCTCCTCTCTCTCTCCCTCCCCTCTCTCTCTCTCTCTCTCTCTCTCTCAGTTCTCTCTCCTCTCTTCCCTCTCTCTCAGCTCTCTCCCCTCTTCCCTCTCTCTCAGCTCTCTCCTCTCTTCCCTCTCTCTCCAGTGACAGGATGTGGAGAGTTAGACAGAGGCAGTGTCTGTGTGACACCACTAAGGGCATGTTTGGCAGCTGCTGGTGATATGAGTGAGCGAGGTGTTCGCTGGCTGATGGCTGAAGATTGACGAGTGACAGGTGTGACACTGTAGCCTGACGCAATGCGGAGCAACTGTCTCCTGTCACCTCACTTCTCTGCCTCTTCTAGAGCTTCTCTCTCTGTCCTTCAGCTGCTCCCGCCCTGGGTGTCAACACCGGGCCGCTGCCCTGCCAGGGAGCCCCTCCCCTCCGCATGGAGCGTTCAGGCTTGGCTCCTCTACAGAGGAAGTGTGACCTGTGTGTTTCTAGATTGCTGAAACGACAGTAACCGGTGTTGTGTGGAGACGTCAAAGTAATGTCGGAGGTGACATAACGTTAAAGCTACCTGTGCCAGTTCATTTTCACCTGTGGATCCCGTCACTGCTGTCATCTTAAGTGTGAGTCTGAACTGTGAAAATGTAATACATTGTCCTCTTCATACAACTCCAAACTACAGTTGTACTTTTATACACTTTTCACATTACAGAAGCCAGGAAGAGGCCAAATGTTTCTCTTTCTGTGGCAGAGTTGCCTTTTATTTATTATCTGTAACTGATGAGGTGAGTAGTAACAGTGCCTTCTTGAGACCGTAGGGTTAACTTTTACCTTGTGGTTGAAGCGATCAGTGTAGTTTCATGTTTTGTTGTGGATCTGGCACGGTGGTTGGAGCATCTGGCTGCTGATCAAGAGGTCACAGGTTGGATTCCTCCCTGTTAGTCACTTTGGAGGGGAGTGTGTGCCAAACAAGCCTATTATATTGTTGCCAGACCGGGCAGTATGGCTCTGATGTCATATCAGGGCCAGAATGGGATATTGGTGCAGCTCTCTAACTGGTCGATCATTCATGTGTGCTGGTGGGTGAATGTGATCCTGCAGTACATGGTCTGATGTGAGCATTGAGCTGGCTGTGTGATATATCTGGATCCATGATGCAGCCTTTGTTTGGGCACCAAACTGGCAGCATCTCGTTTTTTGTAGCCCAGAAGTGGCCAGAGATGCTCATGATCGTCTCTATATGGATGCTATTCCAATGAGACAGAGACTAAGTGTTTTTAGTGGCATTAGCAAGTAGACGCTAGTTTGCCAAGCTACATTACTTTAAAAGACAGATAGAGAAATGCACACAGTGAATTTAAGTGGATCGGTAATATGGCATATTAATGAGACATAATCTGTTGTGCCATATTATAGTTTAGAAATGAATCAACTCTTAACCTGTGTTAGTGATAAATATAGCAATCCGCAAAAAGAGACATAGCAAAAGTTTGAAACACAGAACTACATTCTCTGTAGTAAAACATGCATCATGCATAGAAGACCCGGTGAGTAAATACATCTGAAATGGACGCTGTGATAATTGTTTAACTTGAGCTCGCGTTTAAATGTATGAATAATGTGAACAAATGGCAGGTCTGTGCTTTCATTTCCAGGGAGATGTGGTGTGTCTCCTGGGAGCGCGGCCCTCCTCAGCTAGATTTAATACCTCTAAAGTGCGTAATTGCTGATCAGAGAGCGAGCTTCTGTGTGTGGTGTGTAAAGGACTTCTCTTTCAGAGTGAAGAGGCTGGGGGGTGGAGGAAAGCTACACCTCTGGTATCATTTGGTTCATGTGCTGGTGGAGGAGGGTGGAGCCGCAGCGCAGGGGCAGCAGCGCAGGGGCAGAAGCAGGGATGGTGTCTCTTTACTGGGACCCTTTGTGCTGGGGGCTGGGCCAGGCTGTAGCTGGGCGGCCGGGGGTCACGCTCAGCTACTGGAGAAGCTGCTGGCAGAGATTCCTATCTCCCTCTGACCTCTGTAGGAGGGACCCGGGGGCCGCTGGTGTCCCTGTCTCCTGGACACAATGGGGGGCCACCCCCCCCCCCCGCATGCACCTGCTGTGTGGGGCGGCAGCCAGGGTAAACATTCCAGCAGGACACTGATGCAGGGTGACCAGAGTGACCGTTTCTCACAAACCCTCCAGTGCTGGCTGGACCTGGCCGCACACAGACAGGCAGACACACAGACAGGCAGACAGACAGGCAGGCAGGCAGACAGACACACACACAGGCAGACAGGCACACAGACAGACAGGCAGACACACAGACAGACAGGCACACGCACACAGACAGACAGGCAGGCACACAGACAGGCAGACACACAGACAGGCAGGCAGACACACAGACAGGCAGGCACACACACAGACAGGCAGGCACACACACAGACAGGCAGGCACACAGAGAGGCAGGCACACAGACAGGCAGGCACACAGACGGGCAGATAGACATGGTAGAACAGTTGAACAAGAGAAGCAAAAGAAAAGTATGTATTAAAGTGACAGTAAAAAATTTAAAAGGAGAAAATTAATTAATTATTAAAAGAAAATTCAACTTAATTATAATAATATTATTATGTACGTATTATTTTTGTATTATTTTCATTTTCTCTTATTATTATTATTAATAAAAAATATTATTATTATTATAATTATTATGGTTATTATTATTGCATTGTATCATCATTATTATTAAAATGTGTTTGCAACAATAATAATATTATTTGACAACAACAAAAAATTCTGTCTAAAAATACACAAACCATCCGTTCAGGTTACGGTTCAGGCAAATGACAACAGAAAAAAATACACCAGAGCTTATCAGAGATAAAGGATATGAACATCTGCTATTTTAAACAATTACCTCATCTTCAGCCCTCAAACTGCATATCTGTTTACCCTCAAACTGCATATCTGTTAACGGTGTATCAAAGTGCATATCTGTTAACGGTGTATCAAACTGCATATCTGTTAACGGTGTATCAAACTGCATATCTGTGCAGTCTGGTCACAGCTGATCTTACTGGGAATCCTGCTAATGAGCTGCAGACACTGGAGCTTTTAGAAATGACTAATCCTTTCAAGTTATTATTTTAACAATAACAATTTGCCTTCAGATCCTCAGATTATTTTTATTTTTATTTTGTATCTTTTGTATTAATATATTATATACAAACAATTATATTTAAAAATATATATAAAGAAAATGCTAAATACAGTTGAAAAGTAAAACAGTCTGTACTGTAATATATTCCTGCAGTATAAATAATTATAGAAATTGTATTGTATCGTTTTTGCAGAGTTATTTTGTGGAAAAAGCTTGGAAAATAATTAGAAATAAGGGCTAATAACGGTTTTGTGTTTTTTATTGAAATTCAGAATGTATTTTTTGCAAATTTCTTGCAAAGAAAAAATACAATAAAATCTTACTATATACAATTAACCCCAGTGTTTTTTATACATATATTTATATATATGAAAACATATATAGTTAATAAATGTATTGAATATGTTACGATACAATACTATATACATTTGAGCCCCCCAAAAAAAGAAGAAAAAAAGAAGTTTGGTCTCAATTAAATATGATTTTTTTGGCTATATTGTCACCCTGGCAAACATTTCATTTCTTCCTAAACGTGAGGATAGGGAGTTTGTGCCACCAGGAAAGTGTTAATTACTGAAAGAATAACCATCTCTGGGATCATTGTGTGGCAGTGTGCTATTGGTGGGGCTTCACAGTTCTCTCTGAAAGAGAGAAGAAAGGGAGAATGGGTTGAAATAATTTGTTTAATTTGGAGCGGCTCCCAGCCCAGCAGGTGAGGATGGAGATCTGGATGAGAGGAGGGGGAGGAGGGTGTTTGGGGGTGGGTGTTTAGGGGGGACTGGAGTGAGGAGGGTGTTTGGGGGAGGGTGTTTAGGGGGGACTGGAGTGAGGAGGGTGTTTGGGGGTGGGTGTTTAGGGGGGACTGGAGTGAGGAGGGTGTTTGGGGGAGGGTGTTTAGGGGGGACTGGAGTGGGTGTTTAGGGGGGACTGGAGTGGGGGGCATTGGGGTAGCTCTGGGGTGTCTGTATCACACTTCACGCTGCCCCAGCTGCCCCAGCTGCCCCAGCTGCCCCAGCTGCAGACCCGTGGTGCTGTCCCTGTCCCACCTCCCCTTCCTTCCCCACCTCCCCTCACCCCCTCCTCCCCTCACCCCCTCCTCCCCTCACGCCCTCCTCCCCTCACCCCCTCCTCCCCTCACCCCCACCTCCCCTCACCCCCTCCTCCCCTCACCCCCACCTCCCCTCACCCCCTCCTCCCCTCACCCCCTCCTCCCCTCACCCCCACCTCCCCTCACCCCCACCTCCCCTCACCCCCTCCTCCCCTCACCCCCACCTCCCCTCACCCCCACCTCCCCTCACCCCCTCCTCCCCTCACCCCCTCCTCCCCTCACCCCCACCTCCCCCCACCCCCTCCTCCCCTCACCCCCACCTCCCCTCACCCCCACCTCCCCCCACCCCCTCCTCCCCTCACCCCCACCTCCCCCCACCCCCTCCTCCCCTCACCCCCACCTCCCCTCACCCCCACCTCCCCTCACCCCCTCCTCCCCTCACCCCCTCCTCCCCCCACCCCCTCCTCCCCCCACCCCCTCCTCCCCTCACCCCCACCTCCCCCCACCCCCTCCTCCCCTCACCCCCACCCCCTCCTCCCCCCACCCCCTCCTCCCCTCACCCCCTCCTCCCCCCACCCCCTCCTCCCCCCACCCCCTCCTCCCCTCACCCCCACCCCCTCCTCCCCTCACCCCCTCCTCCCCCCACCCCCTCCTCCCCCCACCCCCTCCTCCCCTCACCCCCACCCCCTCCTCCCCCCACCCCCTCCTCCCCTCACCCCCTCCTCCCCCCACCCCCACCTCCCCCCACCCCCACCTCCCCTCACCCCCTCCTCCCCTCACCCCCACCTCTATTTCCCCCACCTCCCCCCACCCCCTCCTCCCCTCACCCCCACCTCCCCCCACCCCCTCCTCCCCTCACCCCCACCTCCCCCCACCCCCTCCTCCCCTCACCCCCTCCTCCCCTCACCCCCACCTCTATTTCCCCCACCTCCCCTCACCCCCACCTCCCCTCACCCCCACCTCCCCCCACCCCCTCCTCCCCTCACCCCCACCTCCCCCCACCCCCTCCTCCCCTCACCCCCACCTCCCCCCACCCCCTCCTCCCCTCACCCCCACCTCCCCCCACCCCCTCCTCCCCCCACCCCCTCCTCCCCTCACCCCCACCTCCCCCCACCCCCTCCTCCCCTCACCCCCACCTCCCCCCACCCCCTCCTCCCCTCACCCCCACCTCCCCCCACCCCCTCCTCCCCCCACCCCCTCCTCCCCTCACCCCCACCTCCCCCCACCCCCTCCTCCCCCCACCCCCTCCTCCCCTCACCCCCACCTCCCCCCACCCCCTCCTCCCCCCACCCCCTCCTCCCCTCACCCCCACCTCCCCCCACCCCCTCCTCCCCCCACCCCCTCCTCCCCTCACCCCCACCTCTCCCACCTCCCCCCACCCCCTCCTCCCCTCATCCCCTCCTCCCCTCCCCCCCACCTCCCCCCACCCCCTCCTCCCCTCAACCCCATCTCTCCCTCCTAACCCCCACCCACAATCCCCTTCTCCTCGTCTGCCCTTCCTCCCAACCGCGCCAACACAAAGCCAGTTTCTAATTATCTCTGAATAGCAATTTTATTGAACCCTAATTTGAAGTAATGGATTGTGATAGGTGGTGAGGGAGGAAGAAAGAGAGTTTTTGCCACCTAATTGTCAGGTCACTTATATTGTCATTGTTAGTTGTCTCTGTGAAAGACTATAATGCCCTCTCTCTGACCGTCACCCCCCTGGCTGACCAAACACAACACCGGGGAAACTATCACCGGGGAAACTATCACCGGGGAAACTATCACCGGGGAAACTATCACCGGCGAAACTATCTCCCTCCGGAATGAGCTTCTCTACAAACTTCAACACAAAAACACACCAAATACATTTATGCTTTCCTAAACCAACCATTCTTTTCCATGTTACATCAGATTTCAAAGTAGAGAATCATAAAACAAAGCATCAGAAACAGTTCAGATTTTTAATTTTGTTGTTGTTGATGAAAGCCCTGAGCTAAAGACTCCACTCCTGTTCCAGGTGAAACACCTGAGTCTAGAAAGCTGCTTTCTCCAGGGTCAGTTGCCCTGCTGAGAGAGACGAGGGGTAAATGCGGGGGAGACCCGGGGGAGACGCTGGGGAGACGTGAGTCCTCATCAGACCTTCAGAGTCACGGAAGAGGTGAGGAGGTGACCCAGACTGCTGGGTGAGTCTCTCTCTACAGGACTCTTGTTTTTCTTCCCCTTTCTCTCCTCTCTCCCTCTCTTCTCCCTCCCTCTCTCTCCCCCCTCAGCCTCATTGTGAATATCCTAGATAATGAAGAGCATGTTAAAGAGTGAAGGGGTGTGTGGGGAACGAGGCAGGTGAGAGTAGGACACAGACACTGGGCTCTTCCCTTCCTGTAGATCCTGTTTCAGACGGGCTGTGCTGTGAGAGACAAGACAGGCCTCTGATTCTGTCTTGTTTCAGAGAATGAGAATCTGTGCCCAGATTGGGTTATTGTTATGACAAGGATTTTCCTTTATATCAGGTCATAGAAAAACAATGTTGGCCTTGGATTTCTGGCTTGTGGACGTACATTACAATGGGAAGATTTTCATTTTTTCTGAGACGAGTCATGGGGCTCCGGTTGGAGGGCTCTACTTCTCTCTTCCTCTCTCTTCCTCTCTCTACCTCTCTCTTCCTCTCTCTTCCTCTCTCCTCCTCTCTCTTCCTCTCTCTTCCTCTCTCCTCCTCTCTCTTCCTCTCTCTTCCTCTCTCCTCCTCTCTCCTCTCCCTTTCTTTCCCTTGTGTCTGTCAATCAAACTGCAGCCCAGTAGATGAGCTAAAATACCAGATTGCAATTCACCAATGCAATTCAAATATCACACCCAGGCTTAAGGATAAGACCCGAGTAACAAGATCATTTATTTCTCGGTGTTTTCAGTATCCATGTCTTACAGCACAGCAGAGCACAAAGCCCTCGTCAAACAGATAAAAGCAAAGATAACCTGTTTTCTGTTTTCTCTGTCTGCCTGCTGGACTTAGCTACCCCTCTCCTGTATTAGTTCAGAGAGGTAGCATATCATGCTGGGTTGGAAACCAGCTCTCTGGTACAAGCTTTATTTTCCTAAAATGAGTTGTTATATTTATATATATTTTGGGAGATTCATGGTACATGGTCAAAGAGAGGAACGAGATAATTGTGACAAATAATTGCATGAAAGAAACAATGTAAAATATGTTAATGCCTCGTCTGACATTTTGTGGTTATGACAATAATGAATTAAAACAGTATGCTAAATTCTTATTCATGCAGGTTATTCAGATTTGACGAATATATTCATTACTATCAGTAAGTCATACATATACATTTGTGTTGTTGTAAATGTATGAAGTACACAAATAAATCACGCTTCAGATCACTGAAGACATATTAGTTCCTTTAGGCAAGTTTAACATCAAAATTTAATAAATTACTGTAAAACCACAAAAAACATGTTCAATCTATTTATATATGATAATCTTTTTGCAATGTTGAGCAATTTAGCCACAGGAGTACAGGAACAACAACATTATGTACCTTTCAATCTACATGAAGAAAAACATCTTTTGGCCATTAATTTAGTTGAGCTGAATCATCAGTTGTATTATGCTGCAGCTGTACTGGACAGACTGCAGTTGAGAAGTTGAGATAATGTTATTGTTGCACCGTGCCTGGTAGCTGAGACGTGGCTGCTGCGGTGAATACAGCACCGTTCCTTCACTCAGACTGCTGAAATATTGTTTGACGATGCACTTTTGATCTTTAATTTACTGCTCTACGTTTTATGTTTATCACTTTGGATAAAACCATTTGCGAAATGAATGAAATGTGATGTAAATGTTTTACTGAGTGTTTCAGAATTATTGATGGTCCCTCTCACAGACATGCTTCTGCTTTGTCTAACGCGGTCCTGTCAAACCCCAATCCTGAACCATAATCCTAACCCTAATTCTGATCCTAACCCTGGCCCCAATCCTGAACCATAATCCTAACCGTAACCCTAATTCTGATCCTAACCCTGACCCCAATCCTGAACTCTAATCTTGACCCCGACCTAAAATTCTAAACCTAACCCTGACTCTAATTATGACCCTAACCCAGAACTCTCACCCTATCTGAGTTTGGCTTTACACACACACACACACACACACACACACACACACACACACACACACACACACACACACACACACACACACACACACACACCCTCATCCCAGCTATCCTTCATTATATATCCTCTCTCTTAGTTTGGTTCCCCTCTGGTTGCTGATTAATGCTTAATCTAAACTGCTGAACTGAACTTTTAGAAATATTCATGAATATTAAAATAACAAGTTTTATTTTTGAGGGGCGAGGGGTTGTTTGGTGCCGTTCATACGAGTTACTTTCTGAGGTTCAGGACATCAGATGTGCTACTGTATATTCCTAGCATTGTTTCTATAACAATGCTAGGAATATAAGGAATATAATCATATAATATATAATTTATATATAATTTATGAATGTAAAATAAAAATAAAATGCTGATTCATGAATTTTTTATGTCATTATGTTATCTATGTCATGTAACCGATTCGGAGTTATCAGAGTTTCTCGATAACTTAGATCAAGGGATGTTATTGGTACTGAATAGCATATGGAAGCTAATACACACTGGCAAACACACACACACACACACACACACACATCCTGTAGCGAACACACACAACAAAGTCCCACATGCTATTTTGACCATAACATTGTACCTATGCAAATTATTGAAAATAAATAATGGATATGTGAAATGTAACATTTAGTCCCATTTATTTAAAGCAACTATTGTACAGTGGTTTAATTATTTTGTATAAAACTAAAGTTTAATATAGTAACAATTCCTCCAAAGTTCACCTCATAATTGTGTGTGATGTTGTTTTGAACATGATTATTAATGTTCCCTTCAAGCAGGGCTGTCATCTCTCTGGGAGAGCCGTTTGTTAGCAAGCGGAAAATCATTTAAAAATATACACTAACAGTGACTGTTTATCATAGTTTATTGAAATTGTAAATTTAAATGTATTTATTCAAATGTTCAACATTTTATTCTCTTATTATTTAAATCTTCCTCCAAGAGCCTTTTATGCAACAGACAATTTGAACGTCATTCTCATAACAAACGCAATCATGTTTCTACTTTACGGAGTAACAATATATATTTTTTTTATTAACTGAGTAAACAGCAAAAAACATCGGAGGCAACTGTATTGAAATCTTACTGACAACCGGTCCTCGGTTACCCAAATACAACTTGACTTCTGACAAGAGGTCATGTGATTTATGAAAACAGAACATGCCTCTTAGTTGAAGTCCATGTTTGCATAATGAGGATGATTCCAACTTGTCAGGGATGTTTCTGACCGTCTGCCAATACACATGAAGAAGACAAACACAACAAACGCATCCAATACACATGAAGAAGACAAACACATCTTGGCAAAAACAAGACTGACCACAGATGTGACTACGATGCTGGTTCAGGTCAGGAAGGATGGGGGGATGGATGGGGGGGTGGAGGGGTGATGGATGGAGGGGTGGAGGGGGTGGAGGGGGTGGAGGGGTGGAGCCCAGAGCAACAGCTGTGACTTTCAGAAGAGGAAAGTACAGAGTTTCTTTTTCTTGTGATGTGATGACTGAACTGACTGAACTGACGCTAATGCTGTGTAGCTCTTTTGCTCTAATTGTTGATTCAATTTGCTAATGACTAATTTGATGTAAGTGTCAGATCTCCCTGTGTCTGGGACAGGAGAGATGGACCGAGCTGGTGTGATGGCCTGTCACAGAAGGCCTGCTCAGCTATGAATATTTTATGAGAATTCACACTTAATTGTTTCTGATTTGTTTATTTTTTTCAATACAGTGCTTTAGAAACCACTTCACCAGTCACCATTTTGACACCACCCACCCTCAACTCCCGAGGTAACCACCCGCACTACCACACATACACACACACACACACACACACACCATCACAAGTGGTGCTCCAGAGTCCATCAAACAGAGAGATGAAAGATCGCTATACGTTTTTTTGCGGCTTGTCAACAAAAGCACTGTCGCCCCCATGATCCTCTGCCCAGCCCAGCTCTGAGTCAGTCAGGTGAATCCCAGCTGAGACAGTGAAGCAGTAGGTGAATCCCAGCTGAGACAGTGAAGCAGCCCTCTGCCATTACCTGTTGCCATGCAGAAGAATCACAGCTCCACTAGTGAGGACTGTTGGAAATCTCTTAAGGGCTGCTCCCAGACTAGACGCTTCAAAGATGTTCTTTAATGTGCTCGTCCACTTCTGGCGTCCTGGAAACGTGTTCCCTTATTTGACAGACTGAGTGCTCACAGTGACGTGGTAAACTGTGAGGAAAGTACAGTGGTGGCTTTCAGACTGATGTTCTTCATCCCAGCTTCCAAAAAAAAAAAACTGAACGTTCTCGTTTGGGAAAATCACAAAAGGAAAGTTTGAAAGTTGTTGTGAGGACTCTAGTTGCTGTATGAACACACAAACACGCTTCACTGACAGGCTGACAGTGAACACCCATACGGGCTGAAGCCCTGATGCAGTGAGCTGGGTTTGATTCCGGCCTGGGTCATTTCTGCATGTCTCCCCCTCTCCCCCTCTCCCCTTCCCCTGAACCTCCCATCTACCTCTGTCCAGTAAAGCAGAAAATATATTTAAAACAATTAAAGACATAATTCAAAGCAGACAGACTCACCCACATGAACAACCGTGGAAACACAGTTCTCCTGATCTTGAAAATCTGCTTCTCCTTCTCCCTGTGAAGGGCCCTCTCCTCTTCTGTGTCTCCTTGTTTTACCTTCTCTCCCCTCTTCTGTGTCTCCTTGTTTTACCTTCTCTCCCCTCTTCTGTGTCTCCTTGTTTTACCTTCTCTCCCCTCTTCTGTGTCTCCTTGTTTTACCTTCTCTCCCCTCTTCTGTGTCTCCTTGTTTTACCTTCTCTCCCCTCTTCTGTGTCTCCTTGTTTTACCTTCTCTCCCCTCTTCTGTGTCTCCTTGTTTTACCTTCTTCTCTCCGTACAGCTATGTTGTCACTGCGGCTGGCTGTGTAGAAGGAATTTAGACAACAGCTCCTTAGCGGTTTTGCCTTATATTGTCTCATTGTGGATGTGACTTCTACGTTGCATGACTTGCAAATCGTGTTGTGATGTCGAATGGGATTGACATTTTCAAATGTAAATACATAGAATATTTCATATTTTATAGCGGACGATGGAAAGCGAGGGTCTAATTAAAACATAATGATATTTTCCTCTGAGTACTACCGGGGCCAGAGAATGGTGTTGCTATGGAGATTATGAATAAATATGGTTATGTATTTATGTATTAATTCATTTGACTGGATATTTATTTCAGCTTACTCATGTATTCATTTATTAATTTATACATTTGGGTTGTAATTTCACTCAGACAAACAAGGCTTCAGTAAAGGGATGTTCTAGAGAGTTTTGGAGTGACATCGTCTGGCTTGTCATGTTCCGAGTCTGTTGGGAAACAGGAGGACGAGCCCTGCCCTTCCTCCGTCAGGAGAACTCACCGGCCCCCTGGGACTCTAGACTCTCTTCCTGCTCTGGACTAGAGAGGAAAAGCAGCCGACCGCAGACTTGGTTTGGAGTATTTAGACGGGAGTTATGGAAGCAGGGCTCAGAGTGACAAAGGCAGGTTAAATGTGAGAGTTTGTTAAGGGCAGTTTCCATTAGTATTGATAAATAAACATTATTTAAACCATCTGTCAGTCCCTCTTAGGGATCTCTCCTCTGAGGTTCAGGAACTACAATAACCCAGGGCATTGAATATTTAATTATTATACTAACTGAATAATCAAAAAGTTAATTTCCAAACCACCACTGCATGCAGAAGACAATTGCATTTGTAATATCTGCATATGAAATCTCCTTCACACCTCCCCCCTGACTGGCTTAGTGCCTTACAGGGCGGTGGAGACGCACACCTCCTCAGCTCTACTCCACTAACTAACTCTGCTCATATTCACTTGTCCTCACTAATTACATGTTTAACCTTGCATGGTGCTGAATTTGTTCTACATTAACGTGTGTTTGTGTGTGAGAGAGCGTGTGAGTGATGTGGAGGCTGCAGTCAGGGCAGGGAAGCATGAGGAGCGTCTGATAATTGATTAGCGTCTCCGGTGCTCGTGATGTGAGCTTCAGCTTCTTGCTGTTGGTGACTTCTGATCTCTCTAGAAACTATGGAGATGGATGTTGGTAAGCCCCAATATGTTATAAGTATGTAAATATAAATTATATGAGAATTATGACCTCAAATAATTATGTTTCTATTTTCCAAAATGTTATTATCTGTTTTAATTAATAAGAATAAATAATCAGAAAAACATACTATATTAGTACTATTATTATAATTATTTTTATATTATAATTTTTGGTATTATTGTTATGTATATTAATATTATGATTTGTACAATTATAATGATTATACTTTATTTAAATACAATTTGTTCATACATACATATTATTACATTTTATTCATATTATAATACATACATATTATTACATATTATTCAGATTATACAAAATTATAGGTGCAGTATTCTTAATAATATTATTGATAGAAATTATTGTTCTACTGTAGATCAAAGGTGTAGAATTTAAAATGTATCTGTTATTTAAATCATGATGTTATTCTTTGTTTTTGCAGGACACTGGCATATGATAATTATTTCATGATATACAATTGCATGATTGTATATCATGATTATTGTGTATATAACGATGTACATGTAACTATTTACATTTCCATTATTTGATTTGTAACGGCCATCCCTGGGCACAACTAAGGAGCCAGTAGTTAATGACGAAATCTCCCTCTCTCTGACTTTCTCTCTCATTGAGTAGTCGAAACACATAAGAATTGAAACTTAAAGCTTAAGTCACTGTGACAGCATTGGAACCATGTGTTGTTTATTTAGTTTATTTTTGTATTTTTTGCAAATGTAGACGAAGATGGGCACACTGCTGCCCTCTGAAGAGGGGCAACACTGCTGCCCTCTGAAGAGGGGCAACACTGCTGCCCTCTGAAGAGGGGCAACACTGCTGCCAAGCTGGTCTAATGGATGGATTATTGTGTCCTATGTTGCGTGGACCCCTGGGGGAGTGTGTATGAGTGTGTGTGTGTGTGTGTGTGTGAGAGTGTGTATGTGTGTGTGTGACTGTGTATGTGTGTAACTTTGTGATTCAAACTCTGAGTTCTATACAGTGGGTCCATTGTGCTGGGAGCGCTGTCTGTGCTGGTGTGTGTGTGTGCTGGTGTGTGTGTGTGTGTGCTGGTGTGTGTGTGTGTGTTTGGCAGGCAGTACCAGTCTCAGTCAGAGCGTCTTAGTTCTGATCTGCTGGGTGACCTGCCAGGATCCTGCATCCTCACTGACCCACATGATGCTGTTATCTAGAGATGAGGAGCACACACACACACACATAGTAGGGTTAGTCTGTGCAGCATTGAGGTCCAATATTTGTACTGACTAAGTCCTGATGTAAATTCTTCACCCTTCTCCTGACAACCATTCCCACAAACAAAAACCCTTAAATATGACCTTCATCATAAACTCAACATCTTCACCATTCTGTGCAACATTATTGTTAAACATGTATAAGCAATGTTAACATGAAGACATTTCAGTTTAGTTCTGCCTTTCAGTTGTCTCTTCGTTAAATGCAGCTCTGCTCCGTGGTGACCAGACGTCCCGAGCTCACCACTAGATGGTGATGTAGGTTAAAGCAGTGGGCTGCTGTCTGAACATGGACAGGACAGGCCCTCAGCCTCACAGACCGGACAGGCCCTCAGCCTCTCAGACCGGACAGGCCCTCAGCTTCACAGACCAGACAGGCCCTCAGCCTCACAGACCAGACAGGCCCTCAGCCTCTCAGACCGGACAGGCCCTCAGCCTCACAGACCGGACAGGCCCTCAGCCTCACAGACCGGACAGGCCCTCAGCCTCACAGACCAGACAGGCCCTCAGCCTCTCAGACCGGACAGGCCCTCAGCCTCACAGACCAGACAGGCCCTCAGCCTCTCAGACCGGACAGGCCCTCAGCCTCACAGACCGGACAGGCCCTCAGCCTCACAGACCGGACAGGCCCTCAGCCTCACAGACCGGACAGGCCCTCAGCCTCACAGACCAGACAGGCCCTCAGCCTCTCAGACCGGACAGGCCCTCAGCCTCACAGACCAGACAGGCCCTCAGCCTCTCAGACCGGACAGGCCCTCAGCCTCACAGACCGGACAGGCCCTCAGCCTCACAGACCAGACAGGTCAGGTGGGAATTTCATCCCAGTGGCTAAATTAAAACAAGATGTTTTGATGTGTTGAGCTCTCGTGGAGGAAGGGAGATGTTTTGAGAGGGACGACATGGATACATGAGGCCCACAGCCTCATGAGCTGAGAGGAGGCCCACAGCCTCTCAGCTGAGAGGAGGCCCACAGCCTCATGAGCTGAGAAGAGGCCCACAGCCTCATGAGCTGAGAAGAGGCCCACAGCCTCATGAGCTGAGAAGAGGCCCACAGCCTCATGAGCTGAGAGGAGGAGGGGAGAGATGGAGGGAGGAGAGAGAGAATGTGGTGAGTATACTGGTTACAATTGGCTTCTCCATCAACACAGCACCATGCTGCTCCTCTCCTCTCTGCTCCTCTCTGCTCCTCCTCTCTGCTCCTCTCCTCTCTGCTCCTCTCTGCTCCTCCTCTCTGATCCTCTCCTCTCTGCTCCTCTCTGCTCCTCCTCTCTGCTCCTCTCTGCTCCTCTCCTCTCTGCTCCTCTTTGCTCCTCTCCTCTCTGCTCCTCTTTGCTCCTCTCCTCTCTCCTCCTGCTGCTTGGTGTGGACAGGACCCCTGGCCCTCATCTGCATCACCCTGCTGGCTCCAAACACCAGGAGAGAGGGAGAGAGGGAGAGAGGGAGAGAGGGAGAGAGGGAGAGAGGGAGAGAGGGAGAGAGGACATGCTCAGGGCCTCTTTGCTTTTCTGGCATAGTATATGGCCACACCAAAGGGCACACACTCACTCTCACACACATTGATAGAGAAGGACAACTGACTTACATCTCTACTCCACACTCTCTCCTCCTTCCTCATCTCCTTGTCTGCCTTCATTCCCCTCCTCTCTTTCATCCTCTTATGGGGTCTTCTCCCTCCTCAGTCCTCCTCTCTCTCTGTAGCAGCAGTGCTTGGTCTCCCTCCTCAGTCCTCCTCTCTCTGTAGCAGCAGTGCTTGGTCTCTCTCTCTCTCTCTCTCTCTCTCTCTCTCTCTCTCTCTCTCTCTCTCTCTCTCTCTCTCTCTCTCTCTCTCTCTGTAGCAGCAGTGCTTGGTCTCCCTCCTCTCTCTGTAGGAGCAGTGCTTCGTCTCCCACCTCAGTCCTCCTCTCTCTGTAGGAGCAGTGCTTGGTCTCCCTCCTCTCTCTGTAGAAGCAGTGCTTGGTCTCCCTCCTCTCTCTGTAGAAGCAGTGCTTGGTCTCCCTCCTCTCTCTCCCTGTAGAAGCAGTGCTTGGTCTCCCTCCTCAGTCCTCCTCTCTCTGTAGAAGCAGTGCTTGGTCTCCCTCCTCTCTCTCTCTGTAGAAGCAGTGCTTGGTCTCCCTCTCTCTCTCTGTAGAAGCAATGCTTGGTCTTGCTACTGCGGCTTGTTTGTTTGAAATTTAATCTGCCTGTGTTACACACAGGGAAAGTCTAACAAACGCTTCGAGAGCTGCTGTTGCACAGATACAAAGCTGACAAAACGCTCCTCTCTTCTTTCCCCCAACTTCTGAAGTTGATTTTTCAACAGAATGTCTGTGAGAAAAGTGCTGGTGGAATGAAGTATCTGTGTGTTGTTGCAGTATTGTGTTGTGCTGTCATTTTGACTGGAATAAGGAAGTTGCGTTGGCATGTTTGGTTTTCGCTACAGAGAGGAAATGGTTTTGTTTGATTAACACCCTCCTGCGTGAGTCTGGCCGAGCCTCACGCCTTCACTTTAAGGTGAAGAGAGGAGAGAACAGGCTGCACATCACAGAGCAGGGAACAGGCAGCTAATATAATTGCTATTTCTATTCTTTGAAAAGAGAGTGACTTGACAAGAACATCTTGATGATTCATTCCATCTGTCTGTCCACATGTCTTTCAGTCTGTCTGTCCACATGTCTGTCTGTCCACATGTCTGTCTGTCTGTCCACATGTCTGTCTGTCCACATGTCTGTCTGTCTGTCCACATGTCTGTCTGTCCACATGTCTGTCCACATGTTTGTCCACATGTCTGTCCACATGTCTATCTGTCCACATGTCTATCTGTCCACATGTCCACATGACTGTCAGTCTGTCTGTCTCATACACAGAACAGCTCATATAAAAATACTAGCATCAATACACAGAACAGGAACCGCAATGTGCTGTCATCTCACACATTACTACACATTACCAGAAATGACTGATATTTATGTGTGTGTGTGTGTGTGTGAGACCAGTAACCTCTCCACACAGATGAGGGTGTTGTTTTGAAATAACAAAATGGCCTCTCGCACTGCGACTTTATGAAAATCATGTAATATATCCCATAATATATCCTCACAATAAGCCATTCTGAAGGTCTCCTTTTCACCTGCTGGCTTCATAATGCGCTCTAATAGGAAACCATTTTGAATTTTGCATTTTATTTGTGTGGCGCCGTCGCAGGGCTGTGCTGTGTCAGTATGCAGAACCTCCCTGGGTCACATGTCCCAGACTGATCGCTCATGTAAAGGGGCTTTGGGATTTAGTTTGAATTGAATTTGTGATAAATCCATGAGTAACACCCAAGGTTTTGGGAAACATTTATATGTTTGATATGCAGTGAATTTTTTGGTGTGCGCAAGTACACATCACATACATCATGTTTTAGATTATTTTCTCACTAAGGACGAACATTAGGGCGAAAATTACAAATTACATTCTGTAATGTGACAAAACACATACAAGTATACATGGGGGGGCAGGGTGGGGGGGGGGGGCACAGAGCTGGTTATTAACCTCTCCTAATTAGATCTCATGGACTCCATTGTTCCTCTAATGAACCCTCAATAGAAGGACCACACCCACACTGCATTCCCCAGACACCACAGCTAAATGAGAATTTCTTTATTTTACCCCCCTCTGCTCCTCTCTCGCTCCTCTTCTCTCCTCCTCTGCTCCCTCTTTCTATTCCTCCCCACTCTCTTCATCCCTGCTTGTTTCTCG